>NW_023396524.1:0-300000 GCF_011125445.2 Fundulus heteroclitus
AAAATTTGAAGAATTTGAAAACCTTGAATAATTTAAAACATTTCGAAGAATTTAGAGACTTTGACCCAATTTGAAGGAATTTGAAAAATTTGAAAAATAAAACAAAACGTGAAGAATTTGAAGATTACGAACAACTAAAAAATTCTGAAGAATTTAGCAAGGCGCCTGCCTCGTGGTACCCGTCAAAAACTGACTAACGGGGTAACACGTGCGAATTTCATCTTCCTCGGTCTTCACAGCACCCACAGTGCCCTTCGAAAGGTGCCATGTTAAGTCAATGGACCTCCTAGAAGCCTCTGGCTAAAAGGTTGTCATGGAGACTCCCTCACAGCTGTAGCCCTCTATTTGTCTGTAAAGGCAAACAACCCCGGGCTAAGCAGAAGTTGGTAGGAACCTTTCTAAAGCTACTTCTGGTTAGCAACATGCTAACCGTTAGCCGCTAGAATGGTTGTGTTCAGTATGACCGGGTGATTGTACTCTGTCAGTTGGGTCCAAATCCTGTGACTGGGAAAGTTGCCTCAAATAGGGGTTGCCCAATACTTATGTCACCAAACGTGGACCAAAGTTCATGGGTCAGATTGGCCTCCTTTAGCAACTCAGCCTCACCACATCTGGGCCAAGAGACTCAACATTTGACCAAAATGGTCAGTAGCGCCATTTCCCACAGGTGGGTGGTGCCTGTATTGGCCATTGGGTCGTGTCTGGGCATCATGCCAGGTCCTGTTGGAAGCAAAGGCCAATAGAAAAGCATGTGAAACCCAAAATGGAGAGAGAAAAGTGACATATCGCTGAAAGTCACTTGAAAATTTAAAATGTTAAGAGGAAGTGACTGTGCGAATTCATGCTCCTACATTAATCACACAGCCACTGCAGTGGATGTTGAAAGTTGCTATTCTATCCGAAAGGAGCGTCTCCCTCTGGCCCTCAGAGTTCCGTCGTCATGGAAACTCACTGACACAGCTGCAGCGGCCAGTCTCCCGAAGTGCAGAGACTTTGTCAGACTCTGCCTCATTGAAATAGAATGGAGAACTTTGCCTCAAACAACGGCTCCATATCTCCTGTTCTGTAAATGGTAGAGACATAATTTTTTCAGCGTTTAGTTCGTAACAGATAGGAGAACAAGAAAAAACTATCGGTTTTTGCTAGAAATATTTTAATTTAGGCGTAAAAAATTATGATATAAAGAGGATTTTTATGAAATTTGAGAAATCCTCTACAAACGGTCCCGAACAAATCGCTGTAGCTGAAAAAGTATAAGAGATATCAAAATAATTCTTTCACTCTGAGTATCAGCAGGCTTTTGAGGACTATGGAGTTTATTTTTAGGTTTGTACAAAAATCGGTGTAGGCACAGCGACGATGTAAAAAGTGGATGATGTGGAAGAATGAAGCTCCAAAGCGTTTTAAGGATTTTGCACATTCGCTACTCCCGAACAAATTGTTCCTGCGGAAAAACCGTAACAGTTATCCACAAAATTCCTTTTTTATGAGTGCCAGAAGGGTCGGTACATTCATGTGTGAAAGTCTCATGCCTGTACATAAAACGGTTTAGGAGTAGCGACGATGTAGAAAAGTGCCTCATTTGGGGAGATTGAAGTCGGATCCTGTTTTAGCATTTTCCCAAAACGCTACTCCCGAACAAATTGTTCCTGCGGAAAAACCGTAACATTTATCGACAAAATTTCTCTTTTGTGAGCGCCAGAAGGGTCTGGACATGAATGTGTGAAAGTCTCGTGCCTGTACATGAAACGGTTTAGGAGTAGTGACGATGTAAATACATGCGATGTTTTGGATTTCCAGGTGTCATTTTTGAAAACCGCACCATAGGAAATGAATGGGGAAGGTTTCGGGTTAGTGTCGCTCTGAGGTGATTTGCGAAAAATCTATAAATCCCACACCAATGATGGTTACATTTTCCGAATCCAGACAAAAATTCCTACGTTTTGATGTATAATTTATGTGGATAGGTTGAAAATTGAGCGAGTGAGAAGAAGTTGTTCGGAGAAGAAGAATTTGTTGAATTTCTAGAGTGCGCACTCTAACAGAGGCTCCTTGACAACCATAGCAACGCATGTTATTTGCTGAATTTCTTGAAAAGCCAATATTATTTTAAGGATGTACTATATGAAAATGGTAAAAGATATGAAAAAGCTGAACTATACCATAATAGCTGAAAGATATCACTACATTTTAAAAGTTGAATGGCGTTTCTAGCTGAAAGTAGGCTGAAGCAGTAAGCTGTCAAAAAGCTGAAATATTTGAAGAATTTGAAGGATTCTCCATTCATTTGAATGAGAGCAAAAAACTCACAAAAAGTTGAATATTTTAAATATTATAAAAGTTATAATTACCAAAAGTCATAGCAGTAATGTCCTGAAAGAGCTGAACGTTTTGATACCAGAATGGTTGAAATCGGTTGAAAAATGCGGAACGAGTTAGGCGTCGAAAAACGTACGGAATAATAATAAAAAGTAAAGAAAAACAGGAAAACAATAAGTGAGAATGCTGTATAGCATTCTCACTTGACTAGAAAAGGCTGTTCCTGCGAAACAGCAGTGAGAATGCTAATCTGCAGGATGATTGAGCAGAAGATGCAGAAAACATTGAAATCAGATTTGAAGAATTTGAAAAAATTTAAAAATTTGAAGGGATTTGAAGAATTTGAAAAAGTTTGAAGAATTGAAAGAAATAGAAGAATTTGAAGGAATTTGAAGAATTTGAAACATTTGAAGAAATTTGGAGAATTTGAAAAAATTTGAAGGAATTTGAAAAATTTGAAGAATTTGAAGAAATTTGAAATATTTGAAAATTTTCAAAAAATTTGAAGGAATTTGAAGAAATTTGAAATATTTGAAAATTTTCAAAAAATTTGAAGGAATTTGAAAAATTTGAAGAATTTGACAAATTTGAAGAATTTAAAAATTTTGAAGACATTTTGAGAATTTGAACAAATTTGAAGGAATTTGAAAAATTTAAAAAAATTTAAGAATTTGAAGATTAAGAACAACTAAAAAAATTCTGAAGAAATTTAGCAAGGCGCCTGCCTCGTGGTACCGTCAAAAATACTAACGGGAAGTAACACTGCGAATTTCAGCTTCCTACAGTCTTCACAGCACCCGCAGTTGCCTTCGAAAGGTGCCATGTTAAGTCAATGGACCTCCTAGAAGCCTCTGGCTAAAAGGGTTGTCATGGAGACTCCCTCACAGCTGTAGCCCTCTATTTGTCTGTAAAGGCAGAACAACCCCGGCTAAGCAGAAGTTGGTAGGACCTTTCTAAAGCTACTTCTGGTTAGCAACATGCTAACTGTTAGCCGCTAACATGGTTGTGTTCAGTATGACCGGGTGATTGTACTCTGTCAGTTTGGTCCAAATCCTGTACTGGGAAGTGCCTCAAAAAGGGGTGCCAATACTTAATGTCACCAAACGTGACCAAAGTTCATGGGTCAGATTGGCCTCCTTTAACAACTCAGCCTCACCACATCTGGGCCCAGAACTCAACATTTGACCAAAATGGTCAGTAGCGCCATTTCCCACAGGTGGGTGGTGCTGTATTGGCCCATTGGGTCGTGTCTGGGCATCATGCCAGGTCCTGTTGGAAGCAAAGGCCCAATAGAAAAGCATGTGAAATCCAAAATGGGTCAGAAAAGTGACATATCGCTGAAAGTCACTTGAAAATTTTAAAATGTCAAGAGGAAGTGACTGTGCGAATTTCAGATTGCTACATTAATCATAGCCGCTGCAGCTGGCGTTGAAAGTTGCCATTGTATCTCAATGGAGCCTCTCCCTCTGGCCCTCAGAGTTCCGTCGTCATGGAAACTCACTGACACACCTGCAGCGGGCCAGTCTCCCGAAGTGCAGAGACTTTGTCAGACTCTGCCTCATTGAAATAGAATGGAGAACTTTGCCTCGCGCAACGCTCCATATCTCCTGATCCGTATATGGTAGAGACGTAATTTTTTCAGCGTTTAGTTCGTAACGGATAGGAGAACAAGAAAAACTATCGGTTTTTGCTAGAAATATTTTAATTTAGGCGTAAATAATTATGATATAAAGAGGATTTTTATGAAATTTGAGAAATCCTCTACAAACGGTCCCGAACAAATCGCTGTAGCTGAAAAAGTATAAGAGATATCAAAATAATTCTTTCACTCTGAGTATCAGCAGGCTTTTGAGGACTATGGAGCTCATTTTTATGTTTGTACAAAAATCGGTGTAGGCACAGCGACGATGTAAAAAAGTGGATGATGTGGAAGATTGAAGTTCCGAAGCGTTTTAAGGATTTTGCACATTCGCTACTCCCGAACAAATTGTTCCTGTGGCAAAACCGTAACAGCTATCAACAAAATTCTTTTTTTATGAGTGCCAGAAGGGTCGGGACATTCGTGTGTGAAAGTCTCATGCCTGTACATAAAACGGTTTAGGAGTAGCGATGATGTAGAAAAGTGCCTCATTTCGGGAGATTGAAGTCTGATCCTGTTTTAGCATTTTCCCAAAACGCTACTCCCGAACAAATTGTTCCTGCGGCAAAACCGTAATATTTATCGACAAAATTTCTCTTTTGTGAGCGCCAGAAGGGTCGGGACATGAATGTGTGAAAGTCTCATGCCTCTATATGAAACGGTTTAGGAGTAGCGACGATGCGAAAACATGTGATGTTTTGGATTTCCAGGTGTCATTTTTTAAAACCGCTCCATAGGAAATGAATGGGGAAGGTTTCAGGTTAGTGTCGCTCTGAGGTGATTTGCGAAAAATCTATAAATCCCACACCAATGATGGTTACATTTTCCGAATCCAGACAAAAATTCCTACGTTTTGATGTATAATTTATGTGGATAGGTTGAAAATTGAGCGAGTGAGAAGAAGTTGTTCGGAGAAGAAGAATTTGTTGAATTTCTAGAGTGCGCACTCTAACAGAGGCTCCTTGACAACCATAGCAACGCATGTTATTTGCTGAATTTCTTGAAAAGCCAAAATTATTTTAAGGAGGTACTATATGAAAATGGTAAAAGATATGAAAAAGCTGAACTATACCATAATAGCTGAAAGATATCACTACATTTTAAAAGTTGAATGGCGTTTCTAGCTGAAAGTAGGCTGAAGCAGTAAGCTGTCAAAAAGCTGAAATATTTGAAGAATTTGAAGGATTCTCCATTCATTTGAATGAGAGCAAAAAAGTTACAAAAAGTTGAATATTTTAAATATTATAAAAGTTATAATTACCAAAAGTCTTAGCAGTAATGTCCTGAAGGAGCTGAACGTTTTGATACCAGAATGGTTGAAATCGGTTGAAAAATGCAGAAGTAGTTAGAAGTCAGAAAACGTACGGAATAATAATAATAATAATAATAATAAAAATAAAGAAAAACAGGAAAACAATAAGTGAGAATGCTGTATAGCATTCTCACTTGACTAGAAAAGGCTGTTCCTGCGAAACAGCAGTGAGAATGCTAATCTGCAGAATGATTGAGCAGAAGATGCAGAAAACATTGAAATCAGATTTGAAGAATTTGAAAAAATGTAAAAATTTGAAGGGATTTGAAGAATTTGAAAAAGTTTGAAGAATTGAAAGAAATAGAATTTGAAGGAATTTGAAGAGTTTGAAGAAATTTGAAGAATTTGAAAAATTTGAAGAAATATGGAGAATTTGAAAAAATTTGAAGGAATTTGAAAAATTTGAAGAATTTGAAGAAATTTGAAATATTTGAAAATTTTCAAAAAATTTGAAGGAATTTGAAAAATTTGAAGAATTTGACAAATTTGAAGAATTTAAAAATTTTGAAGAAATTTGGAGAATTTCAACAAATTTGAAGGAATTTGAAGAATTTGAAAATTTAAAAAAATTGAAGAATTTGAAGATTAAGAACAACTAAAAAAATTCTGAAGAAATTTAGCAAGGCGCCTGCCTCGTGGTACCGTCAAAAATACTAACAGGGAGTAACACTGCGAATTTCAGCTTCCTACGGTCTTCACAGCACCCGCAGTAGCCTTCAAAAGGTGCCATGTTAAGTCAATGGACCTCCTAGAAGCCTCTGGCTAAAAGGGTTGTCATGGAGACTCCCTCACAGCTGTAGCCCTCTATTTGTCTGTAAAGGCAGAACAACCCCGGCAAAGCAGAAGTTGGTAGGACCTTTCTAAAGCTACTTCTGGCTAGCAACATGCTAACCGTTAGCCGCTAGCATGGTTGTGTTCAGTATCACCGGGTGATTGTACTCTGTCAGTTTGGTCCAAATCCTGTACTGGGAAGTGCCTCAAAAAGGGGTGCCAATACTTAATGTCACCAAACGTGACCAAAGTTCATGGGTCAGATTGGCCTCCTTTAGAAACTCAGCCTCACCACATCTGGGCCCAGAACTCAACATTTGACCAACATGGTGTGTAGTGCCATTTCCCACATGTGGGTGGTGCTGTATTGGCCAAGTGGGTCGTGTCTAGGCATCATGCCAGGTCCTGTTGGAAGCAAAGGCCCAATAGAAAAGCATGTGAAATCCAAAATGGGTCAGAAAAGTGACATATCGCTGAAAGTCACTTGAAAATTTTAAAATGTCAAGAGGAAGTGACTGTGCGAATTTCAGATTGCTACATTAATCATAGCCGCTGCAGCGGGCGTCGAAAGTTGCCATTGTATCTCAATGGAGATTCTCCCTCTGGCCCTCAGAGTTCCGTCGTCATGGAAACTCACTGACACAGCTGCAGCGGGCCAGTCCACAGAAGTGCAGACTTTGTCAGACTCTGCCTCATTGAAATAGAATGGAGAACTTTGCCTCAAACAACGCTCCATATCTCCTGTTCTGTAAATGGTAGAGACATAATTTTTTCAGCGTTTAGTTCGTAACGGATAGGAGAACAAGAAAAACTATCGGTTTTTGCTAGAAATATTTAAATTTAGGCGTAAACAATTATGATATAAAGAGGATTTTTATGAAATTTGAGAAATCCTCTACAAACGGTCCCGAACAAATCGCTGTAGCTGAAAAAGTATAAGAGATATCAAAATAATTCTTTCACTCTGAGTATCAGCAGGCTTTTGAGGACTATGGAGTTCATTTTTAGGTTTGTACAAAAATCGGTGTAGGCACAGCGACGTTGTAAAAAGTGGTTGATGTGGAAGAATGAAGCTCCAAAGCGTTTTAAGGATTTTGCACATTCGCTACTCCCGAACAAATTGTTCCTGCGGAAAAACCGTAACAGTTATCCACAAAATTCCTTTTTTATGAGTGCCAGAAGGGTCGGGACATTCATGTGTGAAAGTCTCATGCCTGTACATAAAACGGTTTAGGAGTAGCGACGATGTAGAAAAGTGCCTCATTTGGGGAGATTGAAGTCTGATCCTGTTTTAGCATTTTCCCAAAACGCTACTCCCGAACAAATTGTTCCTGCGGCAATACCGTAACATTTATCGACACAATTTCTCTTTTGTGAGCGCCAGAAGGGTCGGGACATGAATGTGTGAAAGTCTCATGCCTCTACATGAAACGGTTTAGGAGTAGCGACGATGCGAAAACATGTGATGTTTTGGATTTCCAGGTGTCATTTTTGAAAACCGCTCCATAGGAAATGAATGGGGAAGGTTTCGGGTTAGTGTCGCTCTGAGGTGATTTGCGAAAAATCTATAAATCCCACACCAATGATGGTTACATTTTCCGATTCCAGACAAAAATTCCTACGTTTTGATGTATAATTTATGTGGATAGGGTGAAATTTGAGCGAGTGAGAAGAAGTTGTTCGGAGAAGAAGAATTTGTTAAATTTCTAGAGTGCGCACTCTAAACGAGGCTCCTTGACGACCATAGCAACGCATGTTATTTGCTGAATTTCTTGAAAAACCAAAATTATTTTAAAGACGTACTATACGAAAATGGTGAAAGATATGAAAAAGCTGAAACATACCATAATAGCCAAAAGATATCACTACGTTTTAAAAGTTGAATTGTGTTTATAGGTGAAAGTAGGCTGAAGCAGTAAGATGACAAAAAGTTGAAATATTTGAAGAATTTGAAGGATTTTCCATTCATTTTCAATGAGAGCAAAAAACGCACAAAAAGTTAAATATTTTAAATATTATAAAAGTTATAATTACAAAAAGACATAGCAGTAATGTCGTGAACGAGCTGAACGTTTTGATACGAAAATTGTTTAAATCGGTTGAAGTATGCAGGAGTAGTTAGATGCCGAAAAACGTACGGAATAATAATCAAGACCTGAAGGAACTTAATAAGTGAGAATGCTGTATAGCATTCTCACTTGAAAATACAGAAAAACAGGAAAACAATAAGTGAGAATGCTGTATAGCATTCTCACTTGATAATAATAATAAAAATAAAGAAAAACAGGAAAACAATAAGTGAGAATGCTGTATAGCATTCTCACTTGATTAAAATGGTCTTAAGTAGGGATGTGCCGATACCAGATTTCTTCAAACCAAGTACGATTACAAGTACTTCAACTTCAGTACTTGCCGATACCGAGTACCGATACGAGTACTATAAAGTGCCATTAACTCCTCAGAATTTATTTGAATTTTTTTTATTTTCATTTGGCTCAAACAGAAATACACTTGGTGTATTTTAATTGTATAGATCTGTCCTCTTGTTATATTTTAAGACATAGAACACCACTTTTAGTCTAACCAACACTGTTAAACATAGATTTTAACATTTACTGAATAGTTTTAACAGCCTTGTCACAGTTTTTACCTATATGCAAATTGAATATATAACTATGAAAACAAACTTTGAATGAGCAACTGATAAATTACATTATGCTTCTTGTAAAGCTTGTCTTTTAGGTCGGAACCTATTTTAAGAACGTGAGAGGCAAGTTTTTCTTGAGGAAAAGCAACATCTCTGCATTTGCTGCACTTAATCTGTTTCGATCTTCATTTATGATGTGTGAAACTGAGCTAAAAAGTCTCTCACTTTCTACACTGGTACATGGAGCTGAGAGGTACCTCTGGGATATTTTAGCCAAAGCAGGAAACCGCATTTTATTAACACCCCAGAACTGCAGTGGGTTTTCTTCTCGAGGAATTGTAGTCTCTCCAAGGTAGGTCTCTAACTGAATGGCAGCACCCACTGGGGTGGCATGGCTTTGTGAAGACGACTTTTGTTC
Source organism: Fundulus heteroclitus (assembly GCF_011125445.2). Taxonomy (NCBI): domain Eukaryota; kingdom Metazoa; phylum Chordata; class Actinopteri; order Cyprinodontiformes; family Fundulidae; genus Fundulus; species Fundulus heteroclitus. The sequence continues at coordinate 9,107 of NW_023396524.1, forward strand.
TTCTGTTATCTCCTCAAACAGTCTGTCCAGACTGCTGCTAGCTTGTGTCATACGAAGCCTTCTGGCAGGTGGCTCTTCCAGATTCTCCTTTGGCTCTCCTGTATTCACACTCTGCAACTCCACCTTCAGCATTTCTTTGGCATCTATAGCAATGTTGACGTTTGAGAAAAAACGATCTTTGTACCTACAACAGAAAAAAAATACATTTGCTTTTTATGGATAGGCTAGTCTTTAAATTGTAGGTGAAAAATGGTAAATCATATCATGTAACGTAAGGTAAGCTTATCGTGTATGTTAAATGCCATAAGTGTAATTGCATTATTCTAAATAAATGTTTAATTACGTTTTAGCTTAATTGGTTCTGTTTTGATCATATTCTAATATGCTAAACAGAAAAGGGCAGAGTTTTACCTTGGATCCAGTAGAGTTGCAATGCAGTAGAGGGGGATCTTCTCCATGTCAGTGAAGCGCCTCTTCACAGCTGCAGCTAAGGTCGACTTCATTGTTTTGATACCCTGATCCCTGAAATTACACAAATTGTGTAATTTGTGTTGTTTCTTTTAATTATGACGACTGCTTTTACCATTTATTGTTTTTACATGTACAGTGACCTTGAGTGTTTTGAAAGGCGCTTGAAATAAAATGTATTATTATTATTATGATCTTCTTCAGTTTCTCTGTTCAGGATTCTCAGAAGCACAGTCACAGCAGGGATCACATCTGATGCCAATGCATCAGAGCAGCTTACTTTTCTTGTAAGCTCTTCAAACGGAGCCAGAACAACAACAGTTTTTTCCAAAAGTGCCCACTGGTGAGCGGCGAGATTCTCTGGAAGCTCGTGTTCAGATCCATATATTCCAAGAGCGCGCTTCTGCTCAATGAGAGACTGTAACATGTAAAATGTGCTGTTCCAGCGGGTCTGTACATCCTGTTGCAATCTTTTTGTTGGTTGGTTGAGCTGCAGCTGAATATCTTCCAGCCGGGAGTAAGCTAACGTGGAGTGTTTAAAATGTCTTACGATTTTCCGACCAATAGCGACAGCATCAGTTACACTCCTCTGGACCAGAAGCCCCTCGTTAACCACCAGCTGGAGTGTGTGCGCGAAACATGGAAGGCTCTGAAGTCCGGCATCCGTCATGGCTTTTATCATGTTTTTAGCATTATCACGTAGCACAACATGAATCAAAGTTTTGGGAACGCCCCACTTCCGGAGCATCTCATCAAACACATCCGCGATGGCTTGGCTAGTGTGTGATCCCCGAAAATGTTTTGCATGCAAGACAGCCCTCTGCAGGGTGAAATCTTTGTCAACCCATTGCGCAGTTAGGCTAATGAGTGACACCGGGCTAACGCTGCTCGTCCAGATATCAGTTGTCAAGCTTATCGCTGAAACGTCTTGCAAAAGGCTTTGGATGTGTCTCTTCACAAAGTCGTATAGTTTCGGCAGCTCCCGGTCAGTGATGTATTGCCGACTAGGAATTTCATACCTCGGCTCCAGCACACTCAGAAGACGTCGGAATCCAATATTTTCAACGACGGATAATGGCTGGTCATCGAGGGCAATGTATTGGGTAAGAGCTTCTGTTATCTTCATTGCGTGTGGACTGTCTCTGGACATCTTCTCCCGCTTCTTCAGCGTTTGCGGCAATGTTGGTTGTTGCAGTTTCCCACCGCCATGAGAGAACTTGTGTTCTGCGTCGTGTTGCGTTTTAAGATGTTTTATCAGGTTACTTGTGTTGTAACTGTTAGGGTTTGTTCCTCCTCTTGATAACTTTGATTGACATATTTTGCAAACAGCCTTACTTTTGTCGTCCTCGTTAACTTGAAAATATTTCCAAATAGCGGACATGGCTAACTCCTTCACCCTTTTTGTGTTTGCTCCCTCCTCCTTCTCTATGCTCTTGACGTCACACTGCGTTCTTCTTCGCTGTTTTGTCTTCTTCTTCTTCTGCGTTCTTCTTCGCTGTTTTGTCTTCTTCTTCGTCTAGTATCTGATCGCAAACTAATGCTTTCTGTTAAAGAGAAAAGTATGCTAGTATCCGGTCCTATAGTATCGGAACACATTTACGGATACAAGTACGAGTACAAACACGTGGTATCGGGCCAGATGCCGATACCAGTATCGGCATCGGTGCATCCCTAGTCTTAAGAATTAAATTATTTCTTAAGAGAACAAACGGATCCGTCTGAGCGTCTCTCTGAGCTGTTGGGAGAAAGACGAGCAGCACCAGTTGCTTTTCCTTCCAGATGCCGACATGCAGCTGATAATTGTACCAATAACTGGACCACATTAGCTGCCTGTCAGTTATTTAGTGTTTTTTATTAAACCTTTATTTATCCTGGGGAGAGACCTGCTGAGATGGAGACCTCTGAGGTTAAGCTGTCATGGCTGTCCAGGTGTCCACCAGGTGAACTGTACCTGTGGTTTCTGACAGGTGAGCCGTTGCTGGATCTCCTTCAGGCTCGTCTAAATGTTCAGGACGGCTCACAGGAAGCTGCTTTCTAGGCTTCTAGGCTCCAGTCTGTCACAGCTTTAGTTCCAGCGCTGTTAAGTCTTTGAAAAGCGTTTTTATCTGATAAAGCTTGATGTAACATAGCAAAGTGTCTTTATTTATTTATCCTTCAACGCTTCCTTTTCCTGGTGGAGATTCTCTTCAATCAGGTTTTTCTTTATTATCTTTGGCCTTTAGCAGCAAACCAGCCAATAGATTTAACACTCTTCATGTGTTTGGGGCAAAATGAGCTGCTAAAAGTAAACTTTCTGCACCAAATGTAATCCAAGGTCTACTTACTCTGTTCATGGAAATGAGTTCATCAAGGACGGCACATCAGACGAGGCAGACTCCACCCAGTGGGCCTGTCAGGCTGAGCATCGTTTGGTTTAAATGTATCGATGTTAGAGAGCGACATCAACGGTCTACATAGCTAACACGCTAGCTGCTGTTAGCTCGACTCACACTGCGTCAGCGCTGCGCCCCTCCTTCCAGCCTCAGAGCCTGGAGGGCTATGGAGACAAATTTCTGCCAAAACGTTGCACACAAAAAAACGTTTTGCACACAAATAAAACTTGTTTTGCACACAAAAAGATATATTTCACACAAAAAAAATTGTTTTGCAAACTGTTCGCCAACCTTGCACCCAAAATATCATTTATAAGTTTTCCTCGAGCACAAAACGGTCTCTGCTCGCACAAAACAGCCTCTGCTCGAGTACGAAACAATCCCACTACCGCTGCGGTAAATTTGTGCCAAAAGTCACGTGATGCATTGAGTTGTTGTTCAGACTTCCCGACAGCAGGGGGCGCACCCGAAAGAAACTGAAACGCGCCAGTTTGGCTAAAGAAGAAAAACGTGACATCACAGCTAACAGCATTAGTACCCCACAGGTAAGTTTCAAACCTTTCCTGGTGAAAAAGTAATTGCTCACTGATAAATCATGTAAGATTTCAGTAAAAGGCACTGTTTAGTTTTATCTCTGATCTAAAAATGCTGTGTAACGGACTTTTGAAAAATAATGTATTTAAACCATGATTTAACTCTCCTTTCAGAATTCAACGTGTTTGGAGAGACGTGTGGTGCGCAGGAACAAACGTATACAACAATGTGCTGCACTCAGGAGAGGACAACAGTTTGCTTGAGCTGTCAAACATGTTAGATAACTTCTGTTGTCACTATTTATTTATCCCAAGACTACAACTAAGTTTTCACACCATCAGCAGTGGCTGAGATGACCATTCACTCAGAACTGAGAGGAATCTGACACTCAGTCAGTTATGGGAGATGGGAAGCATCCAGCATGGTGTAGTAGAACCAGAAATCACAGAGGTAAGATGGATTTGTTTTTGTGCCTGCTATTATACAGTTTCTCACAATGCATATATTTCAAACCAGAAATTAATTTATCTGATCATTCCAATACAACAAAACATCAAATACATCAGAGAGGTGGCATTGTTTTCTTTGAAATGTGTTTATTATTATTATTATATTATTATTATTATTATTTTTTTCAATCCTTAGCTCCATGAATTAAATTATATTCAGTAAGTTGTAGCAACAGAATCATGGCCTATTTTTTTTATTCTCTATATATCTCCATCTTTCTTGCAGGGACTCTGCCTGCCTCATATTGACAGTGGACTGCTGGATGACCCACACTGTGGGGTCACTATTCCTGAAACTGGCAATGGTTGAGCCCCGAACAACTGGTAGCACTGAGGGCAGCCATGGATGCACTGGGACATTCTGAATCACACGGTTAAGATGGATGGATGGATGGATGGATGGATGGATGTATTGTCCAGTATGACCAACACTTTATGAGTTTCATCTTATTTTGGTTACCATTGTTGCAAAAGGTTTTCAAGTAATAAAATCTAGCCAGGAAAATGTAACTAAGTTAGTGTATTCACTGAATAAAAATGTAGAATTGCTAGGATTGTGATAGTAAATGTGTAAGGTACTGTATAAACCTTTTGAAAATGCTGAGGTTATTGAAAAAAGGGGCACATGACCCCTTTTTTTACTAAAACTAAGGATGCAAACATTGTGAGACAATTAAACAGTCCTTTATTTTCCACATTGCATAATAAACATACCCTTTCATAAACTCTTCATTTCCAATTCTTACCAATATTAATCAAAGTAAATACACCTTTTTCACAAGGATTGCTTTTATTGTTGAAATTAAGACTGAAAGAACTCCATTAATTCTCCAGGTTTTTCCCAGTAAACAATCCATGTATTAACAATAAAACGGGCTGTATTAAAAAAAAACTGGCTGATGAAATGGATGAAGCCAAAAACAGGACTATGAAAAACAATTTCTGCATGTAAGACTGTCAGGAAATTTAGAACAATCTCAAACCTGGCCTTTTTTTTCCTAACCTTTTTTTTTTTAGCCTAAACGGCTCCACTAAGAGCTATGAAGGACATGCTGCAAAAGTTACTGATCAAAGTAGTTAATACTGGGAACTAAAACGGTTACATATTAAGTTATTTTTTAACAAGCCCAACTCCTCGTGTGTTTAAAGATTCCATCAAATCCTGAATTGTTCAAGTCTTGGTAGTCTCGTGATGGAAGTCGACCTGGTAGACTACCAGAGTTTATGTAGGAGCCTTCCATCCAGCCCAGAACTTTGATGGCCTTCACCTCATCAGTGGGTGCTGGAAAACAGATATGTGTTATTGTTATGTAAAGGATAATACTGTTAAAGAAAAAAATAAATCACCACTTCGATGAAAACAAACTTTTCAAGAAAATATCTGCTCATTTGGCTAATTCCAGCTGTGGTTTTTGCCATGGCCAAACCAATTTTATTAAGTGCACAACACATATTTGCAATTGGGCACGGATGACCTCATTTTTACTTTGAAGAAATTAAGGAGTTAGAAAGGTAGTGAGATATAATCTAGATCTGCTGCTATATGCTTTACTTGTAACATTCATATTTATGTTAGAAAACGCAATTTTTAATTAATTTCCTTACCAATTTTCATATAATCAATATCCACTCGTTGCAATTATTTTAAATTCATTAAGAATTCGTTTTGCACATAAGCATACATGCATTGGTTTGACAGTTTTAGGATAAATTACCAAATCCAAACACCAGTTTAGATTTACACCAATAAGAACAATAGACAGTCATTTGAAAACAACATAAAAACACATAATCTGTTAACAATGCATTTATCTGGGTATCCTCTCAGGTACTATTTATTTGACACAGCACAGTAAAAGCAGAAGCCAACCACAGTGGCTGCATTACAAAGCAAAAGTTGTTTTAGCATGGCGTTCAACCTAAGGCAAGCTTTCATGTTATTTGCTCTAAAAAGTAACATGGTCCCTTACTGTAACATAGCAGGGCCTTTTAACTGAAATCTTACATGATCTATCACCATAGTGAGCTATTACTTTTTCACCGGGAAAGCTTTGAAAGTTACCTGTGGGGTGCTAATGCTGTTAGCTGTGATGTCACGTTTTTCTTCTTCAGCCAAACCGGCGCATTTCAGTTTCTTTCGGAAACAACAACAACAACAACAACTCAATGCATCACGTGACTTTTGGCACAAATTTACCGCAGCGGTAGTGGGATTGTTTCGTACTCGAGCAGAGGCTGTTTTGTGCGAGCAGAGACCGTTTTGTGCTCAAGGAAAACTTATAAATGATATTTTGAGTGCAAGGTTGGTGAATAGTTTGCAAAACAATTTTTTTGTGTGAAACATATCTTTTTGTGTGCAAACAAGTTTTGTTTGTGCGCAAAACTTTTTTTTGTGTGCAACGTTTTGGCAGAAATTTATCTCCATAGAGGGCCGGTCCTGAACAGATCCCTGGTTCTGTTGGGATCTGGGTCCAGGAGACACTGGGATAGAATAGAAACGCATGTTTGCATTTCTATTTCAGGGAGATGTTAGCTGCAGCCATCCTCAGATGTCCAGCGTGTGTCTGCCAGAAAAGTCCAGAAACTCTGGCTTAGAGTGAAAACAGGTCAGCTTTTACTCCACTGCTACATTCCTGTGGCTTTAAGCTTTTAGGCCTTTACTCGACTTACTGCACGGTTCTGTTGGGCTTTTCTGGTTCTGAAGCTCCAGCCTGTCGGTACTAGTCTCCACTTCAAGGTTCATCTTCTCTTTGCTGATGTCTGGAAAAGTAAAACGTAAACATGGTGAGGTTTCTGATGTAGATTTAGCATGTTGAGAAATCCTGACAATACTAAATATAAACTCTACATTCCTGAGAGTTTATTGTACTCAGAGTTTAGGGTTTACCTTCCTAGAATATAGATCATTAGGAGCTCTGGTTGCTTTGATGTTTCTGTTGTAGGACGTGACCTTTGACCTGTAGGAAATGTTTTAGAGTTCAGAACCTGGAACGGAGGTGACCTTTGACACCTGAAGCTCTGTATTCAGAGCTTAAAATCAGTTTCATTCTCAGGATGTAACCAAACATTTCAGGCAGCCTGGTCAGAAACTCTTCCCTGAATCCACCAAGGAACTGAACTGGTTCCTAAACCGACTCCAGTCCTCATTTAGCTCTACATGTGAATAAATCTGGACCCAACACATGTCTGTTGGACTTTATGGTCTCAGTGGGTCCATCTTTAGGTCCTTAAGGTGAAATTATTTAATGTTTAACTCTTCATTTAACACTGAAGCTGGAGGAGGTTCGGTTCTGGTCCATTTGAGGACGTTTCTGCTCATGTTCTCAGATCTGGTCTTTAGTTTCTGGGTTTTACTGGAGTAGAAGAGAAATACTCTGATTCAAAGTTAACATTTAATCTGCAGAATATGACCAGATTAAAGCTGCTTTTAACCAAATTCTTGTTGTTTTTAAGTCTCACATCTTCAGGAGGAGTAAACGAGCAACAACACCTAAGGTACCGTTTGCTTTTCTCTAGTTAGAACCACGTTCCCATCCAGAACCCCTCAGAACCATTTTACCATCAGTCTCCATCATTATCTGCCATGTTTGGTGTTTCCATCTCCTGATCACCATCAGTCGTTAGTTTAACGCCTCCAGCAGCAGAGAAACCATCCGGTTCTGTCCATTAAGGCCCAGGCTGTTGAACCGACTGGGTTCAGCCGGTCTGCCGGTACCGGCGCCGGTCTAGGCTTCCTACGCCGTCCTGACAGGTTCTGACGTCTGGAGGAAAACTTTGATTTCTCTCCTAAATTGACTTTATAACTAAATGGATCATCACTATAAATGGATTTTTTTTTGTCAAGAATCAACAACAAGTGGGACTCAATCATGAAGTGGAACGAAATTTATTGGATATTTCAAACTTTAACTAATAAAAAACTGAAAAATTGGGTGTGCAAAACTAATCAGCCCCCTTGAGTTAATACTTTGCAGCGCCGCCTTTTGCTGCGATTACAGCTGCAGGTCGCTTGGCGTATTTTTGCCCATTCCTCCTTGCAAAGCTGATAGAGCTCAGTGAGGTTAGATGAAGAGCATTTGTGAACAGTTTTCAGTTCTTTCCACAGATTCTTAAGTAATTTCCCTCTGGGATTATTAAAGTATGTCTGATTCTGGATTGGATTCAGGTCTGGACTTTGACTAGGCCATTCTAACACCTGCATATGTTTATTTGTGAACCATTCCGTTGTAGATTTTGCTTTTTGTTTTGGATCATTTTCTTGTTGGAAGACAAATCTCCGTCCCAGTCTCAGGTCTTCTTCAGACTCCAACAGGTTTTCTTCCAGAATTGTCCTGTTTTTGGCTCCATTCATCCTCCCATCAATATTAAACATCCTCCATGTCCCTGCTGAAGAAGAGCAGGCCCAAACCATGATGCTGCCACCACCATGTTTGACAGTGGGGATGGTGCATTCAGGGTGATGAGCTGTGTTGCTTTTACACCAAGTTTAGCCACTGAACAAAAGAGTAAAAGTTTAATCTCAGCAGATTTACAAACATCGGGACTTCAGTGTTGTGGAATTAAACACCGTTTTAAAGTTATTTAATAAATAACTCTGTTATTGTCTGGTGAATATCGGCTCTAGAGCTGATATAAGGACAATAGATGAAAAGGATGAATTCAAGCTCTGATGATCTTTTTACAGCAAACTCTGCACACAGAGAATAAGGAGTGACAACTTCTCTTCAAGTTCATGAATTTATTAAAAGAGCCCACCTGCCACTGTGACTCATGATGCCTTGCTCATGGTCCGTTTCTGTGTCAGCAGGAGGAAGTGGGGACTGAGAACCGAAGGAACACCAGAACCAAGCTGACCCCAAAGAAAGCAGAGGTACCGGCCAGAACCAAACAGCTGAACTGGTCACCTGGAGACAAAGAGCTGATCTGTTGTACTTCTGTGGTCAGAGCTCTTCCTCAGGTTGTCGGTTTGACTCCCAGAGCAGCAGGAAGGACGGCACGCTGCAGAAGATCGGAGACTTCCTGCAGAGCTCCCCGACTGCTGGGCTCCAAAGGTCAGAAATGTGCGACAAGAACCCAGAACCAGGACCGGTGGGCTGAAGCTCACCAGAGTCAGAAACGGGTTTTACTTTATTACCAGAGGCTAATTTAATGCCGTCCAGATTAAGAAGTTAATTCTCTGTGTGGTTATGAGGCAGAAGCAGCTGTCATCAGTGATTATTGCCTCTGGTTCTGTTTGCTTCACGCTGGGCGACCCGTGTTCCTGCAGCCAAGAAGATGATGAGCCTGGTCAGCGGCCGTCTGGACCCAGACTCAGCAGCCGCCTCTTCCTCCCTCAGCCTGAGGGCCAAGAGGGGCAGAAAGAAACTCTACAGACCTGAAATCTCCTGCCCCATGGACATGCCCCCCCACCCGGTAAGAGCCCTGAACCGACAACCTCAGCAAGCTGCAGGAGAACCAGCAGAACCCAGACCTCAGTCAACCAGGCCGGTTTTATTAGACCTGTTAGTTCATCATCAGTTCTTCTTTCCTCCTCTGGTGGATCTGTTGAGGGTCCAGACCTGTTCCCTGACTGACCATCAGCTAAATTAAATAACTAAAATTAATAAATTAATGACGTTTGATCTGATGGCTGATAGCTGCTGACTGTAGTAAAGTTCTTTATAGCCCCGACATGCAGGATTTAAACCACCCAGAACCAACTGGTCAGGGTCAAAGTAACCTCTGAACACAGAAATGTGTTCTATTTATATTAAAGTTAAATGAAACAGTATTATAATTGTTTTTAGAGATCAAATAAATGGATATGGAACAAGTTTAATGAGTGGCTGACCCCACATCTGCTTTTCACAAGTCAAGGCAAATTTACATGTATATCACATTTCAGTACAGAGACAATGCAAAGTTACATGATTTAAATACAGGGGGAAAAAACTGAATAAAAGCAAGGAGGAATAAAATGTAGAAGCAAAATAAAAATATGGAAAAAGAACCCTGCAAACCAGATGATTAAAGTTCTCACGTTCCTCCTCCACACTGTGGAGAACCGTGAATTTAGACGTTTCTGTCAGAGATGGTAGAAAGCCTCACCTTGCTTGACCTTCGCTGATCTAACCAGACATGGATGGACCGATGCATGTGGGTTCTAAGCAGGTACCGCTTACAGAGTTCTCCAAGGTGTGTTTTTCATGGTTAGAGCTGCTGACATGTGATGAAGGCTCAGATAAAGACCTCACCTTTGCACCTGGGTCCTTTACTCACCTGTAATACAGTGAACCCTCGCTACATCACGGTTCACCTTTCACGGTCTCGCTGCTGTGTTCTGCGTTCTGATTGGCTAAACAGTCTCTCCGCTTCTTCTCTACCTGTGTGTCAATAACGTTGCGGTTTATTATCTACACGTACGTAAAACAGCAAAATTTAAGTTTGCAAATTCTCTTGCAATTTCAAGTTTCTCTAAAATCAACCGGAGGCTCGCTTAACGAGATCCATCAGTCTGCCGTAGATCCACCAGTCTGCCGTAGATCCACCAGTCTGCTGTAGATCCACCAGTCTGCCATAGATCCACCAGTCTGCCGTAGATCCACCAGTCTGCCGTGGATCCGTCAGTCTGCCGTAGATCCGTCAGTCTGCCGTAGATCCGTCAGTCTGCCGTAGATCCGTCAGTCTGCCGTAGATCCACCAGTCTGCCGTAGATCCACCAGTCTGCCGTAGATCCACCAGTCTGCCGTAGATCCGCCAGTCTGCCGTAGATCCGCCAGTCTGCCATAGATCCATCTGTGAATCTAAACAGCTTGGAGGAGACGGCTTTACTGACATGACTCTGGATCACATTAATGCCCTGATTGATGCAGACCTGGCAGAAGTGACAAAGCCAACAAGCGACGATGAAAGAAAAGGAAGAAGAGGACACAAGTGTGGATGAAGATGAGGAGGATGGACTAACACTTGGTCGCTTAGCAACAATGTTGAGAATGGCCGCTGAACTTCAGCGAGCAGCTCAGGAATGGGAGCCTTTGATGAGCCGTTCATTACGGTTCTCAGACATAATCCATGGTGGCATGTCGGTTTATAAGAATCTTTTTGCCCAGAAGGAAAAAGAGCGACAACAACTACCGATAACTATGTTCTTCTCCCTAAAAACTCACCTGCACCGCGGCTTTAGAAGGAAAAACGCTCCAGAGCGGAGTCAGGATGCAGCGGCTCAGTCAGAAGAGCAGTGAAACACACGGGAGTCACTATTTGTCCTGCTGGACTTTCTATTTTATTCAGAATCATTTTTAATTTTCTCCCGTTCTAATCCAATGACTCAGGTCACAGTGGGGCGATGCTGATCTCTGCAATCTGAAGCCTTCAGTTCGTATTGATGATTAAAATCATTATTTTGTAAAGAAAAACGTTTATACAGTAGCTACTTTTATTTGTTAAACAAATGCTTGGGCCTGTAAAAAGGTTTTGTTCTTTGGTTTTTATTGTATAATAATTGTAAAATAATAAAGGTTACTACTTGATATCACGGGTTCTTTTAGGAACGTAACCCCCGTGAGAAACGAGGGTTCACTGTAACCGTATAAGTCTAATAAAAGCTTCAAGAAGGGTCCCGGCCCAGACGGGCTCTGAAAGACAACAAGTGTCTCAGTTTCCAGTCATTCTGCAGAATAAAAACTGTTTTAATGGTCTGAAGGAAAATGCAGCTGAAAGCAACAAAGTCCATTAATGGAGAAAATGAGGAGCTTTTCTGTGCAGTGAGGTTTGATGTGCTGAAGGCAGCAGTGATGGAGCTCCCAGTGAGGACCGTCCTCCAGGAGGAAACCTCAGAGATGTGAGGAACCTGGAGATGAGCTGAGTCCACCATGAAGACATCAGCAGCTTACATCTTAAAGTTGCAGTGTGAGAGTCAAATTTAAACTTTTAAAACAACTCTGAATAAACACTACACCCAGGTTAAAACCTTGTTGCCAGTCCTTGCCTGTCCTGTATCTTGTCTGACTTCATGCAACCACTTCCCTCCCTTCAGCCAGGCTGAGGAAAAGATTCCACCGTCAAAGCTTCAGTGCAGTTCAGCTGTCCTCGTTTCAGCTGGTTGTGCCTCAATGGACAAATAGCTGTCATTTCTTATTTCATGCTAATCTTTGATGTGAAACCAACATCTTTTCTGTCAATAAGAAAAGTTCTTTTGGAGTTTCATCAGTTTTCAGGAAAACGGTTTATAAATGAAGGACTTTGTGCTGAAAGCTTGAAAAAAAGCATGAATTTAACATCCTGAAGACTCACTGCTGCAGGGAGCAAAGACGAAGAGAAGACGAAGAGTTTGATTTAATATGAGGTCAATGTTGCAAAGGTGTCTTTTTAAAAATAAATGCTTCCTAAATGTCTTTAGAGTCCAGACCAAATGTGAAATAAAGAAATGAGACCTTGATATCCCAGAGCAACGATGGCACAGTGCCCGCATTTTTTTACCTCCGTCAGTCAACAGAACATTGAAATTGTTGATTTTTTATTTCACTTTGCAGGATTGTAACATAAATTACAACTTGAATTGTTGAGAAATGTCCCTAACCAGGCACTGAAGTGTCAAAGCTACTGGAAATAAAAATCTGCCAAATGTCAAAAAGCCTTTAAAAGCATTTTCAGCAGAGTTGGTCAGAAAATTATTGCTAAAAAAAAAAGAAGCTTAAATTTAGAAAAGATCTCAGTAATCCAGTCCAGATAAAATGTTGCAGCTTTAAGCTGATTTTACATTAAATAATTAAAACTTGTTACAACAAAAATATCTTTAGCCTACGTCCAGTTTCTCCACCTGGGGGTTAAAGGTCATCAAAGTATTTATTCCTGCAGTCGGAGCTCAACAGTAAAAACCTCATCAGCATAAAGATGCAAATTAGCATCAACACGTTCAGACCCAGATAGACCATTGTCATGTTCAGGGGGGGCTTAAGACTTTTAAAATGTCAAATGCCATATACTTTTATGTTATGTTCTAAAACTATCAAGTACTGAGAAAGTCATGTGCTGAAATATTTTGCATTTTATTCATTTAAATATATATGTTTAACATTTATAAATATATAAATAACAATATACAAAAACATATATTTACATATGTGTATACATATATATACATAAATACATATACACATACTTATATATACATATATATATATTTAATATGAATAACATGTAAAATATTTCAGCACCTAATTTCCTAGTAGTTGATAGTGTTAGTACATCCACTGACTGTAGAATTACCTGTGAAACGTTTTCACTCAGCCAGAAAACTGCTTGTTGTTGCAACCAAATCCTGTGGGATTCTGTGAGAGTAGGGAGGAGCAAGATGGCGGCCAGTGACTTAAGTTTTTCGGCAAAATCAGCACTCCAGTGTATTATATAGCTCAGTGGTAACGATGGACCCTACTCGCACTAAACGGACGCCATCTTGACTACAAAGCGGAAAGGGAGGGGCTAAGGACGTCGGGAAGATGTTCCCATTTTGAAAATAATGGCGGACATTTCAGCTGAGACAGCCGGAGCCGCGACACCACAATCATATAAATGTAAGTAATGGTGGTAATACGAGGCATTGTACTCTCGTCTAATGCATCACTTACATGTCCCTCACTGACAGAAACTGATATAATCATTTGGCGAGTTAATTAGCATAAGTTACATGCTAATGCTACCTAGCTACCTAGCACGTTAAGCCAGCCATTGAGACGAGCACATTAGACATGTGAACTCTATCGTGTTAATTTTAAGTAACAGCAGTAATACGAAACGTTTACTGGCGTATAGATTCTGTGAGAGTAGGGAGTAGCAAGATGGCGGCCAGTGACTTCAGTTTTTCGGCAAAATCAGCACTCCAGTGTATTATATAGCTCAGTGAGATAGACAATAAAAGGAACCAAGGACTGAACCCTGTGGCGCCCCCTGGTGGACGAGAAATCGATCAGAAGCGCCGTGAAAACCCGCCTGTCTGGCTGCAACGCGCGCTCCCGACACAGGGGAACAGAATTTAGCACAGCACCGGTGTCCAGCAACTTTTAGATGTGTCCCTGGTCCGACACGCCTGAGTCAAATAATCCGGTAATTATCAGGACTCTGGAGAACCTGACTGCAGACTGAGGAGCGGATTGTTCCATTTGATTCAGGCGTGATGGACCAGAGAACCTCTAAAAGTTTCAGGACACCGGCCCTCCAGGACTGGAGCTGGACACCGTTGGAACAGGAACCTAAAGCTGAAAATGTGGGACTGTCCCTTTAAGAGGAGCAGCAGGACGCCGTGCACGCAGCGGCTCTGTGTGCGCGTTCACACGTTTCCTGTGTCAAAATAAAAGTCCAGAATAGGAAGAAGTTGTGATGTGGAAATGTTCCATGTGGTTCTGTTGTTGGTGTTGGTTCAGCTTCTGGTTTGGTGCCGCAGGAGTTTAGCTAGAAAAGTAAAAACTGGTCTTCAGTCTGTCCAAGTCAGCAGTTTGGAAGTAAAGAAGCTGATTTTAGTCCCAGACTGTCAGCGTCGGCTCTTCTTTCATTCTCAACGTGTTTTCAAGGTTTGGAAAGATGGAGCAGAAATATCATTTCATCATTGCTTTGAGTTTCTGCTGCTGATTTATTCAACTAAAGAACAAAATCTGTCATTTAAAAACATGTCAGAAAGAAGATGGAAATGTTTTACTGTAAATTAAGACTTTTTGAAAGTCAGTGTTGATAGAAAAAAATCTGTTTTATTGAAACAAGCGTCAGAGTTTTATTGAAATAATGAAAATTGATCAGAGGAACAGAAGAAAATGAACAGCAAATGAATCAAACACAGAAGAATAAAATCTGTTTATTTCACATTAAAACACATGAAGTAGAACTGCAGCAAATATCCAAAAGGCAGATTTAACATGTGAATGTAAAAAGTGTTTAAAAAAATAGGAGCCGACAGAAACAGATAATGTCCAGAGATTGAGAAAAACTGTCCAACATTTCAATGAAATCTGACTGATGAATGAAAGTAAAAAACCAAGAGAGAAAGTCAACATGCTGATATTCAGAGTGAAGCTTTGACTGGAAACAGGCAGAAAAACAGCATGTGGATCCTGGAATAATCCCAGCTTCCATCTTTAAAGGACTGGAAGAGGAAGAAGTTTCCAAGGAATCATTTAGAAGAGTTTCACAAAGAAACAGATTGAATCCATGAATGTGAAAACGTGTTTGAGTGAAAGAGACAGACATGAACAGACTGAACTATCTGTTCAACAGGGAGAGGCTTTCTCTGACAGGAGGAGACTCTTTAGACTCAATCAGCACAGAAACACTGAGGAACCAGAACCGACCCAGAACCCAGGAAGCAGAGGTTCAGTGAATGTGGTGTTGAAGGTGTGGAGGTGGATCAGTGAGTCAGAGGAGACTCTGTAGAAGGACAGAATACCAGCAGGACAGTCCACATACACTGCTACTCTGTTGGAGACGGAGGAGGAGGAGATAGATGTTTTTCTGTTATTGTGCCAGACAGAGTAACCACCATCAGAGCAGCTCAGACTCCAGGACTGATTATTATATCCAAACAAACAGTCTCCACTGATTCCTTTCCTCCTGATTCTTCTGTAACTCACTGATATATAAACGTATCCTCTCCACTCGACCTCCCAGTAACAGCGACCAGTCAAACCAGTTTTACACAGCAGCTGAGGAAAGTAATCATCAAATCTGTCTGGATGATCAGGATATGACTGAAGCTCCTCCTTCACAAATGTCACCTTCCTGTTGTCTTCAGACAGTTTGAGTTCTCTGCTCACTGTGTTTGTGTCGATTGTGAGTTGACAGGAATCTGATGGAGAGAACAAAGACAATCCAGCTGCAGTTATTGATCATTTATTGACACTTTGATGATGACTCCTGAATGAGTGATGGACAGTTTGAAGATGGTTGAATGTGAGCTGCTTTGTTGTCATGAATCAAATGAAAAACACACTTACACTTCCTCAGACCTGGTGTCAACCATCGGACTCCAGCAGGCTCCACCCTGAAAGGAGGAGGGGGGTCAGACCATCAGTCTCTTTCAGCAGCAAACATGGACATTACATGTCTCTCAGACACACATTGTCCTCCACTGAGAAAGGACCAGTCCAACATTTGGACACGTCCACTTGTTGTAAGAATCCAGAGAAAGAAAGAAGAGCTGAGAGCAGACAGACACCTGGGCTCTGATGATGATGATGATGATGATGATGATGATGATGATGGAAACATTACAACCTGCAGTGGATTTAGTGTCGCTGTGGGAAATTCACGTGTTCTGTGCTGCAGCGCTCTGATTGGCTGAGATCAGAAATGGAGCAGGTTTTAAAAGAGAAGGGCCGACCTCTTCATGAACTAAGTGACCCTCTGTGGCTGGCAGACCTGGCATCTTTAGTTGATCTTACACATCGTCTGAATTCACTGAACAAGAAGCTACAAGACAAAGAACAGCTGGTGCCACACCTGTATGCACACCTGAAAGCCTTCTGGGTAAAGCTCCGCCTCTTTGAGACACAACTACGAGGCTTTAATGCTGCGCACTTCCCTGCTCTGTCTGAAATCACGTCTGCTTTTCCAAAGGCCGACCTTTCTGCTAAAAAGGAGAAATATGTGTCTGTGATTGCATCTCTGGTGACAGAATTCAACCAGCGTCTCCAAGACTTTTCTGTCAGTGAAAAACAAATCCAGCTGTTCTCCACCTCCTTCCTGGTGGATGCAGAAGAAGTGGAAGAGAGTCTGCAGTTAGAACTGATTGAAATGCAATGTGATGATTCTCTGCAGAGTCAACATCAGCTTCTCTCCCTCCCTGAATTCTTTCAGAGTTTGGATGATGCCAAGTTTCCTCTGATGAGACGCCACGCAGAAACAATGATGAGCCTGTTGGGCTCAACATCCAGATGTGAACAAAGATTTTCTCTGTTTAATCAGAACAAAAGCAGACTGAGAAGCAGAATGACTGACAGCATCTCTGTGAAGTCCTTCGTGTCTCAACCACCAAACTTTCTGCTGACATGTCAGCCATCCTTCAATCAAAGGACAGCATCACTGCTCCCACTGACTGCAATGTTCTTCACATTATAGCTGACTTAGAAATACACAGTATTCATGTGGCAGAGATCTTGATGGCAAGAAAAAAGAAAAAGCCCAGACAATCCGTCCATCCATCCATCCATTTTCTAACACGCTTATCCCCGCTGGGTTTGCGAGGTGCTGGTGTCTATCTCCAGCTGTCAATGGGCGAGACGCATTGTATAAACTCGTTGTGCCAAACAAGTTATCCCCTTTGGAATTTGTAGAATTTTGTATTGTATTTTTGAAATCAATAAAAGTTTTAACCTCCAGCTTTGTGATGTTTAAATATTTTAAACATCACATTCTAATAAAATGAAATTGATTTTTTTTAAACTCATAATACATTGTTCTATTTTTAAAAGCGACATATCTCGTTTTCTTAACATGGTTAATATCTCTATATGGTTCTTGGTTGAATTAAAATCTTATTAAATCTGATAATTTTGTCTGTACCTTTATTCAGTGTTCATTTGATCACACGTGAAATCCGCTCTATATGATCCATTCATGCGGGTCAAAAAGAAAAGAAAAAGAAAAAAGACAAACCGGCAGACAGCTGTGATGAACTCAGAAAGGTGGATTTTTGGTTTAAGCAGACAGACATGCGACAATCTAATAACATAAAGCTAATATTTTTGTGACACATGTGGAAATGACCACAGAGCCGTTTTCTTTCTAATAACGTGTTATATTGAGTGATCAATCGAGTTTTAACCGACATAGCAATCCCTTGATCGCACTAACAAGTGTTATATTTTCAGTTTTTTCACACAAACTGAACGATAATGTAACAACATCATTGCTATATTTCGTTAGGAAAAGTAAAACATCTTCATTTCCACTCCTAATAGGTTGGAAATGAGGCGGAGTTGACTAGATTCATTCTTCCAGTTGAATGCGCTCTCGGCGCAGGGGATACAAATTCTGGCGGGGATAAGTCGTTTGGCACAACAACACCTGTGCTATTCTAGCGCAGCAGGTCTTGGTGATATTACAGTAAATTGGGCAAAAGTCTGGATTATTTCTGCCCTGCGATGGACTGGCGACCTGTCCAGTTTATACAACGCCTCTCGCCCATTGACAGCTGGAGATCGGCACCGGCACCTCGCAAACCCAGCGGGGATAAGAGTGTTAGAAAATGGATGGATGGATGGATGGATGGATGGATGGATGGCCTGGGCTAATTCTCTTTTCTTGCCATCAAGATCTCTGCCAGCTGGCACCAGAAAATGCTATTATTGGGCTTTCTTCGTCTGGAAACAGATGCATACAAACATCTTACGGGCGCAGCCATGATGACGTAGTAAACTTGCACAGCTGACAATACAGTGATCTGATTGGCTGAGCAGCAAAAATCGAATCACATGACCTCTTGGACCGGAGCGCCACAGTTTAGATTTTTTATCGGCTATAACTTATTAATGTGCAAGTGAAAACGTGGGAACATTGGTGTTTTGAGATCACTGCTATGTGTAGCAAGTTTTCCCGGTGGAAGAAAGTTTCCCCCTGACAGTTCATACGAAAAGTCACCCTACAGATTCTGGCCCACGGCCTATAACTAGGCCAGGGGTTTTCTAATTCATTGAATGTGAGCCACCCCTTGGAATAGGTAAAGATAACTAGCAAATTCATAAATGATTGTTTTCAGCAGCAGACAAACTGAACTAAACAGACGCCAACGTCAAACTGAACTCACGTCAACAGGAGACGTCCACTGAAATAATAATAATAATTAAAAAAATAGCCTGAATTTAACAAACGTCAACATATTCCATATTGTGATTTATTTTTTAGGCCAATTACACACAATTTAACCTGTTTCTATTTTAACAACCATGTTCTTAAGCATTCTCAATGCGAACAATGAGGACGCGCCTTTGATGTGCAAAGCTGTTCTATGTTGGGTTGTAGAGAAGAAAGAAACACCAGCAAGTCATCTTGCACTTGTAGCCTTGACCGGTATTAGTTTTTGATCAGGGTGAGAGTGGAAAACCCACATTCACACAGGTAAGTGGAGGTGAAGGGCATCAGGACTCATGGCTTTGGTGGACACATGGGGAAACTCGCTCTCAACACTCAACCAGAATCACGTAATCGTCATTTCCACCAGTCTCTGTTTTAAGTCCACATTTGAGCTGAGCTCAACAAGAGCCTCCTCCTCTTGGATGCTCAGTTCATCGCAGACTGTGGGTGGGAAAGAGAAGGGGTTCCTGACCCACTGGTTTTCCAGTGGCTCCTCTCCAAGATACTCTCAGAACTGATAATGCAGCCCGTTCAGATGCTGATGACCGGTTTCTCAGAGTTGAGCGGCAGCGCTGTCTTATATTTCTTCGCGCCTCTCCCGCGACTCTTTGGCGCCCTCTAGGGGAGGCGCGCCTCACCTATTGAAAACCACTGATCTAGGCTACATGGTCCTGATCCAAGCTGGATGAGTTCTGAATGGATGGATCTGAGGCTTCAAAGCAGCTTTTAAAGCCAACATATCACCAGAACCCAGTTCTGCTTTGTTGGGTCTCTCCTCAGACGGTCAGAGGGACCAACAAAGTTCTACCTCTTCAATCTGCTGCTCACTGCAGCCTTGAAATGCAGATCAACTGATTGGTTGAAGGCAGAACCTCCATCCTACAACTGGTGGTGCTGAAAGTTTGGGCCAGGTACCAAATGGAGAGAACAACCAACCTGACCAGACTTTAAATTAATGTGTTCTATAGGCGTTGGGAACCTGCATTAATGTTACTGACGCAATAAAACTAAAGGTAGTAATTAGTAATTGGATCATTGTTAGATGGATGGATATTCCATGTGCATTAAAGTCACCACATATTATTGATTATCTCCACCTTTATTCTGCATTAACTGATTCACATCTAACTTTATACAAGGATTATAATAGTTAAATACAGTTAATTTAACCTTATTTATTATTCTCTCTATTAATACATATTCTAGACCAGTTCCTCTACTTATTTCTCTGCATGTTAGATGATCTTTTCTAAATGTTGAACATCCTCCTTCTGTTTCTTCCTGTCACTGAAACATCTCCACTTGTTCAGAAAACTAGTTACAGTTTTATTTTTGCATCTTTTTAATGTTATTCTGACATTTGTCTTTGGAGCTCAGAGTCCATCAGGCTGGAAGTCCTCTTACCATCTCCATCATTTCCACCTCAGTGTCTGTTCTAACATCAGGTTTCTTAGTTCATTTTTACACTGCCAGAATCTGGATCTTCTACTCCACTTGTAATGATGATTTCTAAAATTAAAGTCAGGCTCACTATGGTGGTGATCTCAGGGTGGGCTCTGGTTAAATGCCTGGATGACCCCAGATCCAATGACCAGGCTAAGTGATGCTTTCTGCTTTCTGTAATAAGCAGATTTAGGTCTCTGTATCTGTGTGGTTCTACAAACTATAATAAACTAATGAAAACACAAATTATAATCTGATGTTATCACAACCTCATATTAGTAGATCACACAAATCATTACAGCCACATGCTGTCTAGTAAACCTAACAGGCCTTTATTTGGAGCCCAAACCAGATCTGGGAACAAATGAAAACTGTTTTTTCTTCTTCCTGTCTTGTGCTTCAATCACTGATAATGTGGAGATCAAGCAAACAAGGCAACTAAACATGATCAGAATCACCAACTGAAGGGAAAAAGTTAGCTTAGTTAGCCATATCTGCTGTCAGCTATAATGAGCTGACAGAAAAGACTTTAGACTTTAGAGAGTCTAAAGTCTAAAGATACAGAATAATAAACCTACTTGACAAATTATTCTGATGGGACAATAAACAAAACTCAGCAGTCTTAAGGACGCACACTGTCAGAAAATACAACATAGACTGCTTCTAAAACTCAGCTTGTAAAGATCCTCACTGCTTCCAGAAACACCATTTAACATCTCTTCTGACATGACTCAAAACGCCTCCTGGTGGTGAGCCTGGAAACTGCACCACAGTCCTGCCTTCAAAACGTCACTCGTCTATTGCAGATAGTTTAATTTACAGATCCTCAGATTATGATTATTGATCTTTGTATTTTTAAATCTTTCCGACATATCTGGTCTGGATGCACCTGCATAACTTTCCTGTGATAAACAAGCTCTCATGCTTACAGATTTACTGTATTTCTACATCCAAGGACGCAGAGAGGAGTTGAGTTAGATAGGAACTGGATGGTACCAGTGGCTGTACTCCTCTGAAGATTACTCCCGCTTTCTTTGTTAACCCAGAATGTGTAAAAGTTTAATGTTTTCCTTTTCTCTTGACTCTGTTTCCTGACTGCGTTAATTTAATTCAATCAAATTTTATTTATATAGCGGCTATTCATGAAACATGTCATCTCATGGCACTTTCCAAAGTCAGACTCCATCAGATCCTCCAGGTTGGTCAGAAAGTTTCCTCTCTAAGGAAACCCAGCAGGTTGCATCAAGTCTCTCCAAGCAGCATTCACTCCTCCTGAAAGAGCGTAGAGCCACAGTGGACAGTCGTCTGCATTGTTGATGGCTTTGGAGCAATCCCTCATACTGAGCATGCATGAAGCGACAGTGGAGAGGAAAACTCCCCTTTAACAGGGAGGAGAACCTCCAGCAGAACCAGAACCAGGCTCAGTGTGAACGCTCATCTGCCTCGACCCACTGGGGGTTAGGGAAGACAGAGCAGAGACACAGAAAGTCCAGAAGCTCACATTGACCCAGGAGTACTTTCTATGTTAGAGGGTAATAGAGGATGATCTGTCTTCTCTGGATGATGTCACAGCTAACAGAACGCCAGACCAGGTGTACCTTCTATGAAGAGAAAAATGACAGAACAAAAAGTTAAAAGCTGAAATGACGACAAGCAATGCAGATTGGAGAGCAGTAGGAGAACTCAGCAGAGTGAGAAAAATAGGCCCTGATGTCCTCCAGTAGCCTAAGCATATAGCAGCATAACTATAGAGATAGCTCAGGGTAACATGAGCCACTCTGACTAGAAGCTTTGTGAAAAAGGAAAGTTTTAAGATTAGTCTTAAAAGTAGACGGGGTGTCTGCTTCACGGACCAAAACTGGGAGTTGGTTCCACAGGAGAGGAGCCTGATAGCTAAAGGATCTGCCTCCCATTCTACTTTTAGAGACTCTAGGAACCACCAGCAGACCTGCAGTCTGAGAGTGAAGTGCTCTGTTAGGAACATACGGGGTAATCAGAGCTCTGATATATGATGGAGCTTGATTATTAGGGGTTTAAATGTTAGAAGAAGAATTTTCAGAACTCCTTCTGCAGCATTTTGGATCAGTTGAAGACTTAAACTGCATTTTGTGGACTTCCTGATAGTAGTAAAGAATTACAATAGTCCAGCCTTGAAGTAACAAATGCATGGACTAGTTTTCAGCATTGCTCCTGGACAGAATGTTTCTAATTTAGAAGGTGGAAAAGAGGAAACTCTGGAAACCTTTTTAATATGGGATTTGGCTGAGAGT
Source organism: Fundulus heteroclitus (assembly GCF_011125445.2). NCBI lineage: Eukaryota > Metazoa > Chordata > Actinopteri > Cyprinodontiformes > Fundulidae > Fundulus > Fundulus heteroclitus. Next base: position 31,517 of record NW_023396524.1, read on the forward strand.
TTTTCCTACTGATGCAGCAGCGTACAGTTAATTATTTCCTGTTTTTTCCCTAAAATTCATCCTTTACATGTGTTTGCCTAGTGGACTTGCTGTGTGTACATGTCAGAAGGTGAGTTTGATGGTGTTTTATTTGCTGTATGGTGTTATTTGCATATTTCATGATTATATGTCTAATGTTAAGCATTTTATGCTGCTTGATGTTCAGCTACTAAGCTAATTTTCACCACGTTTAATGTGTGCTGTATTCATGCACACAAGATATGAGTCATAGGTGTGATATTGCTAAATACAATCTTTCATGTTTGGATATACATATTTTATGTATATTTGTATGGTGTTTTGCACTGATTGTTATTTGTATATCTCTGTAGAACCACAGTAAATCTACAACAAAACCAGACATCTGCTTCCGTGTCTTTTAACGGGGACACATTCCATACACCTTGCCGCTCTAAACCAGCTAATTCCTGGAGAACACCTCATCTCCTTTTTAGGAATACCTCCTTAAACAACTTGGTTGGGATTGGGTCTAACATACAGGTAGAAGGTTTAGATGAAGCTAGAATTTTAGACCTTATATTCAATAGACCACATTTAATTGTTTTATTTTTTTGGTTAAAGTTGAGTCATATTGATGTTTATTAGATTTTTATGATTTGCTCCTTTTAAATCCGCCTTTGATCTGTTCAGTTTTGGCCGTGGGAAAGACACCGTCTCAATAGGGTAATGGGTGGTTAACAGTACAGAAGCTGCAGAGAGGAGTGTTAAACTACGGCTCTGCTTCCTGGTCTGGACCCTGGGTTGTCAGCATTTAGGAGACATTAGGGGACAGAGACATTCAAAAGCTTCTCGCCTTTGAATTAAATAACTTACAAAGACAAAGATGCATCTTTTCTTTTCTCTTGATTGATAATTATTAATATCCACTACGAGAGCATCATGCTGAGTTGCCAGGATTTGCATCATCATCATGACTCTTCCCACCATGGAACACTGCATTAAATTATTCCTAATTAACCTTTAGAATTATTTAAGTAAGCTATGCAATTATACTGACTGCAGGTGATAAGAGGGGTAGGAGAGGGATAGGTGGGATTTAATTTAAGAGGTTTTGTTTTATGATCTGGGGTCATAAATCAGTCAAAACTTTGTCAAAAAAGTTCCTCTATACCTGAGAGCTTCCAGTCTCCAGCGTGGATCCTTCAGTCCAGCCGACAGCAGCTTCACTCCTGAGTCTCCTGGATGATTGTAGCTCAGGTCCAACTCTTTCAGATGGGAGTGGTTGGAGCTCAGAGCAGAGACCAGAGAAACACAGCCTTCCTCTGAGATCAGACAGCCTGACAAGCTGCAGACACACAATTCAACACAAGATGTTGTTTTAATAAGCAAAAAATAGAAATCAAACTGTATTTAGTTCTGTAGGTAATAAAAAGTAACATCTGACACATTTAAACGGATTAATCCTGACTAGAGCGCCACTGGGTTGGAAACTGCAAACTGACACAAACTCTGCAGAAGGTTCTGGCTTTAAGGGAAATTTAAACTGGACCTAAAATACCAAAGATAAACTGGTTGTCCCAGTAGAACCATTGTTCTAGTGTCTAGATCGCTTTAATATTTTTTAATCGAATTGGAGTCAAGAATTGAAGCTGAAATAAAGAATAAAGCAGTGGTTTGGATCAGTGGCATTAGCAGCGTATGGTGAGTACATATTTCTCACTTGCAGAATCAGCAGAATGTCTTTGAGAAATCTCCAATCTGAGGTCAGATCCAGTCTTTCAGTGTGCTCCCTTTCTTCTACTCTTTGTTAAACTTTTTCCCATATTTTCCCCACTTACTGCATCTCATTCTCTTGCTGTCTCATCACTAGTTTCCCTATCACTCTGGGCTCTGGCCTGCGTGTGTTTGGGATGTGCTGAATCAACTCTGGTGGACGTGATGACCAGGAAACTGGGACATGGAAAGGACAAACTATCTACCACTAATATTCTGCTTTATTGTGGGAAACTGAGAGATAATTAAATTATTTCTCTGAGAAAGAAGGTCAAGCCCAAACAAACAACTTCACCTTCAAAAACATTGGGTCCTGGTTATGCGAGTAGCTTTTCCCCTGTTACCATCAGTGTGTTGAACTCTAAACTGGACTCAGCATCACACTTGCATCATTATTTTGCACTACCAATGTTGCCCAACTTTTTATAATACATTTAAATAGTACACAACTGAACGTTTTTATTTTGCACTGCACTGAACTTTTCATATTAATGCCTTTTTGAACCATTATTTTTGCACCATAAACATAGAAGAACATTATTCTGCACACTCTAGATGAATAATATAACAGAATCAGAATGTCTATTATTGTCATTGTACATCATGTTCCACACATGTACAATGAGATTAAAGCCAGCTCCAACCAGTGCACAAATATAAAAATGTCAAATAATCAAAAATATATACAATATACAGTAGTGTTATGTATATTAGATATAATATATTTTACTGTATAGATTGTTAAATATGTGTGTAAATATTTCAGGACAGAAACTGTAAATATTGTAGAGTCAAGATTGCATAATGAATAATGTCAATAAACTAACATTTCCATCATGTTTTAACAGGTACTGGACAGAAATCTGGTTTCAACAGGATGGAGAACTTTGTACCTGAGAGTTTCCAGGTTGCAGTTTGGACTCTCCAGTCCAGCAGAGTGAAGCTTCACTCCTGAATCCTGCAGGTTGTTGTTACTCAGGTCCAGTTCTCTGAGACTGGAGGACTGGGAGCTGAGAACTGAGGACAGAGCTTCCCAGCTTCTCTCTGAGAGGTTACAGCCACTCAGTCTGAGGAGACAGGGAGAAAAATCTGCTATTAAACAATTCATCAGAAATATTGTTGATTTCTTTACAGTCACCAATGTTCTCCTTGGAAAGATTGATGGATCTTTCTGATTTTACACGTCTTTATGTTGCTTTTTGTTGTGAACTGGTTCATTATAAATAAACTACCTTTAGGTGTAATTTAGGATGCTGAGATGGAGAAAAAGTGAGGAGGCTCAGAGAAACTGTGTGAATAAAAACAACAACTTGCTTTTCAGGCACTTGCTGCCAAATGTTAAAAAATAACAGAAATGTTTGTGGCAGGGCCGTTAACAACTGCCATGGCTGATGATGACGGTGGAGGAGACATCAGGTCTCTCAGTGGCAGCAACATGTAGCAGAACCTGCGCTAAGCTGGGCTGCTTTCAGAACACATCATAATGTTAATAAACTCCTAAAAAGGGATAAAACCTAATGTAACTGAAGTGTGTCATTAATATTAATGGCTTGATATTATTTTGCCTTATTTTCATCTTGTTTATTCTGGGTCTGAATTTTATTGATGATGAGGTTTGTGGATAGTTAAAATTAACATTAGTCGTCTTTCCAGAGAGAGAAGGAGCTGTCTGCAGGCAGTGAACATTTTAGTTTCAGCCTTTGTTTTAACTGCAGGTACGAGTCGGGCTAAAAAACTTTTATATTGTTGTGATTATATAGTTAAAAAGTGTGGCAATGTTGAAATACTAGCTGCTAGGAACCATTTAATATAATGTATTTAAAATTTAAAATGGATTCTGAGTAATGATCACATAAACGGCTTTTAGGAACCAAAACTTCACTGCTGCCGCCCCAAACCATCAGGAACTCAGACTCATTACAGAACTACAAATCCCACTTATTTAAACTTGTTTTTCTGTAGTATGATTTTTAGTATATTTCTGCGTTTCTAAAAATTGTTTTTTAAGAGTCTTTCCATACTTAGCTAGCTTAGCTTTAACACAAATATATCGCTGAGACATTTTTTCATATTCTTTACCCAAAATACTTTCAAAACATATTCAAGTTCTTTCTGAGCAAAGTAATTCTCACAAAGACGAATGTTTTCCAAGGCAGAAGTGTGTAGAACACATTAAACTTCAACATGAACAGTTTTTTCTAGCTTACTTGATGGAACAATGATTTTTCCGGAGAAAATACATCAAAGATAGTTTAAGGTAAGAGCACTCACTATGTCACGTAATTCACGTACAAAGCTGGCAAAGGTGAGATGTCTCACTATAATTGAATATCAAACCCTTTTTAACTGTTATTAGCATGGATGTACTTGGACTAATTTTAAACTGTGAACTTATTTATTATATTATTTCTGTAATTTATTCATGGCATGAATTTATTGCTCTTTTAGCTAAAGGCTCGACTATTATTATTATAATATTTTTATTATTAGAATTAATGCATTAAAACAGAAAAATATAAAAGTTATAATTCTGACACATTTTGTTGGGATGGGCGTCCAGAATATATTTCATTCTTCAAATTGGTCACAAAATAAAACCTTTGAGAATCACTCTACGATGAATCTGTGCCTGGTTTCTTTTTATAGGCAAAAAAAGTTAACAAATCTATCACTGAACTAACTCTTCCATCATGTTTTAGCAGGTAATGAACAGAAATCTGGTTTCAACAGGATGGAGAACTTTGTACCTGAGAGTTTCCAGTCTGCAGTTTGGACTCTCCAGTCCAGCAGAGAGAAGCTTCACTCCTGAATCCTGCAGGTTGTTGTTCCTCAGGTCCAGTTCTCTGAGACTGGAGGACTGGGAGCTGAGAACTGAGGACAGAGCTTCACAGCTTCTCTCTGAAAGATTACAGCCACTCAGTCTGAGGAGACAGGGAGAAAAATCTGCTATTAAACAATTCATCAGAAATATTGTTTATTTCTTTACAGTCACCAATGTTCTCCTTGGAAATATTGATGGATCTGTCTGATTTCACACATATTTATGTTGCCTTTTGTTGTGAACTGGTTTGTAGTGAACTGCTTCATTATAAATAAACTGAAGCAACATGAATCAATATTTACCTCATTAGCAGATTTCTCACTATCAGACATAAAAGCAGCAACAATCTGTGTCCTTACAGAGCTTTGTTGGAGGCTTTAACCACTGGCAGCAGCCTCAGAAGAACCTCCTCTGAAGCAGAGTATTTCTTCAGGTCAAACACATCCAGATCTTCTGCTGATGACACTAAGATGAAACCCAGAGCTGACCACTGAGCAGGAGACAGTTTATCTGTGGAGAGACTTCCTGAACTCAAAGACTGTGAGATCTCCTCCACTAGAGAACGATCCTTCAGTTCATTCAGACAGTGGAACAGATTTATGCTTTTGTCTGCAGACACATTCTCACTGATCTTCTCCTTGATGTACTGGACTGTTTCCTGATTGGTCTGTGAGCTACTTCCTGTCTGTGTCAGCAGACCTTGTAGGAGTCTCTGATTGGTCTGCAGTGAAAGTCCCAGGAGGAACCGGAGGAACAAGTCCAGGTGTCCATTTGGACTCTGTAAGGCCTGATCAACAGCTGTCTGGTGAAAAGGCTTTGGTTTAGGTTTCCTAGAAAATAAAGACCACATAGATGTTTGTGTTTCTTCCATCAGGTTGACACCAAAGGTGATGAAGGTCAGATGAACATGAAGAGCAGCCAGAAACTCCTGAACACTCAGATGGACGAAGCAGAACACCTTTTCCTGGTACAGCCCTCTCTCCTCTCTAAAGATCTGTGTGAACACTCCTGAGTACACTGAGGCTGCTCTGATATCGATGCCACACTCTGTCAGGTCTGATTCATAGAAGATCAGGTTTCCTTTCTGCAGCTGATCAAAAGCCAGTTTTCCCAGAGACTCAATCATCTTCCTGCTCTCTGGACTCCAGTGTGGATCTGTTTCAGCTCCTCCATCATACTTGACCTTCTTCACTTTGTTCTGAACCACCAGGAAGTGGATGTACATCTCAGTCAGGGTGCTGGGCAGCTCTCCTCCCTCTCTGGTCTCCAACACGTCCTCCAGAACCGTAGCAGTGATCCAGCAGAAGACTGGGATGTGGCACATGATGTGGAGGCTTCTTGATGTCTTCATGTGGGAGATGATCTTCTTGGCCTGCTCCTCATCTCTGAATCTCTTCCTGAAGTACTCCTCCTTCTGTGGGTCAGTGAACCCTCTGACCTCTGTCACCATGCCAACACACTCAGCAGGGATCTGATTGGCTGCTGCAGGTCGTGTGGTTATCCAGAGGCGAGCAGAGGGAAGCAGTTTCCCCCCGATGAGGTTTGTCAGCAGAACATCCACTGAGGTGGACTCTGTAGCATCAGTCAGGATCTCCTGGTTCTGGAAGTCCAGAGGAAGTCGACTCTCATCCAGACCATCAAAGATGAACAGAACCTGGAAGTGTTCAAAGCTGCAGATTTCTTTGGTTTCAGTAAAGAAGTGATGAACAAGGTCCACCAAGCTGAACTTTTTCTCTTTCAGCACATTCAGCTCTCTGAAGGTGAATGGAAATATGAAGTGGATATTCTGGTGGGCTTTGTCTTCAGCCCAGTCCAGAGTGAACTTCTGGGTTAAGACTGTTTTCCCAATGCCAGCCACTCCCTTTGTCATCACTGTTCTGATTGGTTGATCTCTTCCAGGTGGGACTTTAAAGATGTCTTCTTGTCTGATGGTTGTTTCTTGTCTGTGTGGTTTCCTGGATGCTGTTTCAATCTGTCTGACCTCATGTTCCTCATTGACCTCTCCAGTCCCTCCCTCTGTGATGTAGAGCTCTGTGTAGATCTGGTTCAGAAGGGTTGGACTTCCTGCTTTAGAGATCCCCTCAAACACACACTGGAACTTCTCCTTCAGACCAGATTTAAGTTTATGTTGAATTGGAGCAATATGTTCTAAATTAACACAAAAAGTGAAATCAGAAAAGAAACCAAATGATCTGAAGATGGTCTGAAAAAATGTGATTACATCTCTTTATCAGTAAATGTGTGATTTATATATCAGGTTAAATCTTTGGAGAAATCCTCTTACTGCTCTGCAGACGGTCAGCCAGCTCCTCCTGCTTCATCCTCCTCAGGAAGTCCACAGTGATCTTCATCAGTGCCTCTCTGCTGCTCCTCCTCTGCTCTTCATCCTCACCTTCCAACACCTCCTCATCATCTCTCTGACTCTCTGAGCAGTCTGGGTCATCTGGACTCAGAACCTTCTGGATCTTCTTCAGCTCCTTCTTCACAAAAGTGACAATGTTGTCCTCCAGCAGCTGGAACAGAATAATATATGAAGGACACATCAGACTGAGATCATGGATCCAAACATCAGAACCATGTTGGACAGACTGACGGTCCACTGGTCCACAAAGTCCAGCATGGAGACGACTGAACAGAACCGATGGAAAAGTAGTTGTTGTACATGTACAGACCATAAATATGGAGTCCAGCTGGGTTTGATGCTGCCGGGCAGACGGACCTCTGGGAACCTCTGAGTTCTGCTGGTCCACTCTGTGGAGGAACCAGAACAATTAGGAAGGAAGTAAATATTCATCCTGCAGTTTTCACAGATGAAATCATCAAGAGCTTCACAGTAAAAGTCCTTAAAACAGAAAAACTGAGCATTAAATGAACACGATACAAATAAGTTAAAAAGAGGAAGATGAAATAAAAGGATGAAGACCAGAACCACCAGAACCTCCCAGTAGACATTTTAAAAAGTGGGTCTTGAACTGGGACTTCAAACTGTCCACACTGTCAGCAGATCTGATGCTGGTGGGGACAGTGACCCAGAGCTTGGAGACAGTGGAGGTGAAGGTTCTGTCCACACAGGTCTTCAGGACAGTGTGTGGGACATCCAGCAGGTTCTGATGACTAGATCTGAGGTGGTGTGGACCTGGAGGAGGTCTGAGATATGTGGCTGTGTGTCCATGTAAGGTTCTGTCCTGGATGTGATGGTGAGGATTTTAAAATGGATCCTGTAGGTCCCTGGAAGCCAGTGAGCTCACATTATATCTGTCCACACAGAGACAATCAGAAGGTAAAGGTCCATGAAGGACATCTGGATGTGAGCAGAGAACCAGAGGATCCAGGTAGTTGGAGATGTTTAATGTTCCTGCTGATCCACTAAGAACCAGCAGAACCTCTGATGGTCCACTTCAGCTCAGCTTGGTTCCACCAACCACATGATGAAGCTTTCCTTCCCTGCTGAACTGCTCTCACAACGCACACAGGAACCAAGTCTTGATGGGTCAGACTGGCTCTACCAGGTATTTCCCAGCAGGTCGTGGAAATGTGATCCACTGTTAGTCTGACATGGAGCCAGGAAGCAGCAGAACCTCCTGATCAACATCAACACTCCAGACATGAAGACATGAAGGTGTTTTCATCAGAACAGGGCAGCTGATTTCTGGAGATAATGGATCAAACCTCTGTCTGCAAATAGAACTGGAACATCTGAGAGTTCACTGGGAGGAACTGGGTTTCTGTTCTTGGCTCTTAAAGAAATTTAACGGGTCATTTCCAGAACCTCAGACCCCGACTGAGGAGACCGGTCCATACTAGGGGTGGTGATTGGCTAAAATATCACAACATGATTCCTTGCAGTGAAATCAGGATTTTATTAGTTTCCCAAAGTAACAATAAAGCTGTTGAAGAAACATCTAGAGAAGCATTTAGACCAGAGCATTTCTGACCCATTTTAATGAGTTGCTGCAGTTCTGCTAACTTGTCTGAAGCTCAACTGAAATATAATAAATCCATTGAGATATTTAAGAGCTGAAGAACAGCTGCAGCTCTAAACTCCTGTGAGGGAACAACACCAAGTCTCTGGTTCTGATCCCAGTGATTGTTCCAGCTCCAGCTGAGAAGAACTGAAACTCTTCAGTCACTAAAACTGAGGAAGACTTTCAGATACGATGACAAAACGGTTCAGGAACAAAGAAGGAAAGTCCAGTTGGTTCCATGTTGGATTTGATTCAATCACTATGAATATGGGAGAGGGACTAAACAGTCCAGTTAGCTCATTAACATGGAACAGAACCAATCAGAGTGAGCTCCAGTCCAAACTAAATATTTGACTTTAAGCAGAGAAAAGTGTTTAATGATGGCGACTAATCAATGAGGCCCAAAAGCAAACAGATCAGAGCTGTTAAACATGATGTAGCAGCATCCACAGACCTCTCAACTTTTATCAAAAGTTAGGAGTGAGATTATGCTAATTTGGGGGCGGGGCTTGTTTGGGGGCGGGGCTAACCGGACCATGGAAGTGCCGGTGGAGTCAACTCCATCTCATTTTTATCCCACCAGACAATGAAGTAGACATGTATTACTTGTGTTAAAAAGAGAAAGAGACATATTAATACTTTATTGTTCAGTTAATGGATTAAAACATAAATAATACACAATTGTTCAAATAATACTGAATAAAATTAAGTAGATTTTAATTATTGACCGAATTATTATACTGTTACACATTCATCTATGGGTTGTTTATCATTGTAAATCTATAACCTGATTGGTGAATCAGGCTGAGTTTCATCAAGCCTTTATGATCCCCTCAGCAGCAACACTGAAGCACACAGAGGTTCCCGCTGCGTCTTTACGCACGATCCAGCTGCTGATGTCTCCCTCTTTTCAGCTCAATGCACGTCTACACTGTTACAGTTTATAACATTCTCATCACCTTTCACAGCGACAGGTTTCTCAGTCAGTCGCCGCGCTGGCCAGACAAATCTCTATTGCTCTCGTCAGTGCGCTCTGGGCGCACCTGCTCCGAGGGAAAGGAGGGGAGGGAGAGGAGCAAGCGCGGAGGCACAGAAATACGGTGCATGTAGTTAAAAAATGCAGAATTAATAAAAACGAAACTTATAAACTGACCAAGTGGTGTTTTAAACTGCATCTGGTTAGCAGAACTGTTTTATGATCAGCGTGCAGCCATGACTGGTTCTGAATGAACCGGTCATCTGGCTGCAGCTCCACCCCCTCCCCTCCTGTGTACGCGGTACAGGACCTTACCGGCTCACTTTCACCACTGTTAAGACTAAAATTATTCATAACTCTGATCACTCTTCCTGCTGCTCTGTTAACACGAACTGCAGCAGGAATTACTGATGGCCACAAGTTGTGAAAGAAGCCGAAAGAGCTCAGCAGAAGGCGGAGTTTTGTCGTCCGCAGCCCAGATGGGCTTTGTGATTTTTATGCATGAGAAATTCCATGTTTGCGTGTGAAATGCCATGTGTTGCGTGTGAGCGTGTGAAGTTAGTGAAATGCGTGTGTCACACGGTCAATGCGTGAGAGTTGAGAGCTATGAGCATCCAGGACGCCTCCAACAACATCCATTCTTTCCACTTTCACTGCTGTGGTTCTGGAGAACATCCAACACATACCGCTTCACATATGAACATAGAAATGTGGGAAAAAGAGCTGAGCTCACGTTAAACACATGTTGGAATAAAAACATTTCAGACTGACTCAGTTTCCACAGTTACAGCAGTTAGATACAGCTCACCTCTCTGAGGATGCAGGTCCTGAAGATTTGAAGTCATTGAAGTGATCCATTGACCTGTCGTTGTTAAAGGACACACAGCTGGGTTCTGGTTCTGGTTGATGTTTACGTGTCCGTCTCTTAAGAATCCTGTCAGAAAAAAAGTCTTTTAACACATTTTGTAGAATTTTACTTAAATACGTTTTAAATATGACTGATTATTAAACAACGAGCTGTGAGAAACAATAGAACCAGATCCTAACTTGTTATTCTAAATGGTTCCCATCAGAACCGATCCAATCCCCCATCATGTTCCTGATCACTGATCCTCCATTTTGATGACACCTCTAGGGAAAAGTATGCATGATAATTATAATCTTCATTCAGGGAAGGTACACAATCTTTATTCTGCCGAAGGTTTCAGTGTCACGTGTTCTACTGTGTGTCGGCTGCTCAAAGCAGTCAAATAAGTCTGATTAGCTCCACCCCGGAAATCAACTCCAGTTTCCCGTCCATCCATCATCCATCCATCCATACATCCATCCATACATCCATCCATCCATCCTTCCTCTTATCCGGGGTCGAGTCGCGGGGGTAGCAGCTTCAGTAGGGAGGCCCAGCAGAGAGACATAGTCCCTCCAGCGTGTCCTGGGTCTCACACAGCAGGATTTTAAAATAGTCTGCTGATTAGAAACCACATGTAACGATAAAAATCCTACATAAAACATGTTTGGTCACACAGTGTGTGGTGTCCGGTCAGACGACAAGCTGTTAGGGTTATTAGGCGCCTGCCATAGCATTTGCAATGAGGAGGCAGTGCTGTGCTTCGCACAGCACTGCCTCCAATGCAAATGCATGGAGGCACCTATTACTATTCACCTCTAAACGGACTCTTTATTATTCTTTATTATTCCACGATTAATGCGGCCCGAACCGTAGCGTGCACCCCCACGATATAGGTACCAAAACGTGCGGCTCGGTCGGGAATAGTGTGCTACTACTTTTATTGGGGTTTCGAGTTACCATGGCAACGCAATAAGCGAAAAACCACCCCCAAAAAAACCCATAGGAATGAATGGAGTCGGGTAGAAAGAAAGCCTCAAAAAAGCCTCCAAATGACCATTTTCAACGCTGTACTGTGTCGTCATGCTTTCACCTACGAACACCGTTTCGCTTCCAGTTTGTAGATATATCTGTGACCTACTCAGAAGTGAAAACGGGATGTGGATATCTTTTATCGTCTTTTCACAGTTACTCCTCAAAGCTCATGTCCGAAAATCAGCGAAATCATCGTTTACAATGAAAGTCAATGACGGAATTCTCCAACCGCTAGAGTGGGCCACTCTAGCTTTTTTAAAGATTTCAAAACTCCGAACAACTTGACCTTACTCGCTCAATTTTCACTCTATGTAGACAAATTATACATCAAAACGTAGGTATTTTTGTCAGGCTTCGGGAAATGTAACCCTCATTGGTGTGGCATTTATAGATTTTTCGCAAATCACCTCAGACCGACACAAACCCGAAACCTCCCCCATTCATTTCCTATGGAGCGGTTTTGAAAAATGACGTCTAAAAATCCAAAACATCACATGTTTTCGCATCGTCGCTACTCCTAAACCGTTTTATGTACAGACATGAGACTTTCACAGATGAATGTCCCAACCCTTCTGGCACTCATAAAAAAGGAATTTTGTGGATAACTGTTACGGTTTTTCCGCAGGAACAATTTGTTCGGGAAGTAGCGAATGTGCAAAATCCTGAAATCGCTTTGGAGCTGCATTTTCCCATATCATCCACTTTTTTACATCGTCGCTGTGCCTACACCGATTTTTGTAAAAATATGAAAATGAGCTACATGGTCATCAAAAGCCTGCTGATACTCATAGTGAAAGAATTATTTTGATATCTCTTATACTTTTTGAGTTACAGCGATTTGTTCGGAAGCGTTTTAAGAGGATTTCTGAAAATCCATAAAAATCCCATTTAGATCATAATTTTTTACGCCTTTATTAAACTTTTTCCAGCAAAAACCGATAGCAAGTCTTCTTCCCCTATCCTTTACGAAATAAACACAGAAAAAATTACGTCTCTACCATTTACGGTTCCGGAGAAATCGTGCGTTGTTCGAGGCAAAGTTCTCCATTATAATCCAATAGGCAGACGTGGACACCAAGTGTCTGCACTTTTTTAGACTGGCCGGCTGCAGCTGTGTCAGTGAGTTTCCATGACGACGGAACTCTGAGGGCCAGTGGGAGACGTTCCATTGAGATAGAATGGCAACTTTCGACGCCAGCTGCAGCGGCTGTGATTAATGTAGAAATCTGAAATTCGCACAGTCACTTCCTCTTAACATTTAAAAATTTTAAAGTGACTTTCAGCCATGTGTCAATTTTCTGTCCCATTTTGGATTTTACATGCTTTCCTATTGGGCCTTTGCTTCAAACAGGACCTGGCATGATAACCAGACACGACCCAATTGGCCAATACAGCACCACCCACATGTGGGAAATGGCACCACTGACCATTTTGGTCAAATGTTGAGTTCTGGGCCCAGATGTGGTGAGGCTGAGTTGCTAAAGGAGGCCAATCTGACCAATGAACTTTGGTCACGTTTGGTGACATTAAGTATTAGCACCCCTATTTGAGGCACTTCCCAGTACAGGATTTGGACCAAACTGACAGAGTACAATCACCCGTTGATACTGAACACAACCATGTTAGCGGCTAACTGTTAGCATGTTGCTAACCGGAAGTAGCTGTAGAAAGGTCTCACCATCTTCTGCTTCACAGAGTCTGTTCTTACTTTAGAGAGAAAGCTCCACAAGAAATTTGGGCTACGTGGCATAAAGCATCTCCAAGCTACGAGGTGTCAAACATCCAATGCTTTTCAATGGGAGACCAAACCCCTTATGGTCCCAATAATGCACGCCCATATATGGAGCTACAGTATAGCTCAGAGGGAGAGTGCAGGCTTTGCATGCAAGAGGTCGTGGGATCGATTCCCGGCTTGGGAGACTAAGGGTTTTGTATTATAATCCCCACAGTGTGTATATTAAAACATGTGTGCTGATCCCATGAAGTATTTTTTGTACCACCCGCCATTTGGAGTTACCATGGCAACGTGACAAACAACGTTTTTTTCTCCCTATTTGAGGCTCATCCCAGTACAGGATTTGGACCAAACTAACAGAGTACACTCACCCAGTGATACCAAACACAACCATGCTAGCGGCTAACGGTTAGCATGTTGCTAACCGGAAGTAGCTCTAGGAAGCCTGTACAAACTTCTGCTTGACAGATTTGGTGAATTTTAGGATTTTCTCCCTTTTTAGGCACTTCTCAGTACAGGATTTCAACCAAACTAACAGAGTAATATCACCCGGTGATACTGAACACAGCCATGCTTGCGGATAAGCGTTAGCATGTTGCTAACCGGAAATAGCTTTAGGAAGGTCCTACCAACAGCTGCTTAGCCAGAGTTCTTCAACCTTTACAGACAGAGAGGGCTGTAGCTGTCAGTGAGTCTCCATGACAACGCTGCTAGCAAGAGGCTCCTAGGAGGTCCATTGACTTAACATGGCACCTTTCAACAGCCACTGCGAGGGCTGTGAAGACCGTAGGAACCTGAAATTCACAGTGTTTCTTCCTGTTGCTATTTCTGACGGTACGGTACGCACCAAGTGGCAGGCGCCTTGCTAAATTTCTTCAGAAATTTTTCTAGTTAGGCGCCTGCCATAGCATTTGCAATGAGGAGGCAGTGCTGTGCGAAGCACAGCACTGCCTCCCATGCAAATGCATGGAGGCACCTATTACTATTCACCTCTAAACGGACTCTATATTAATATTATTCTTTATTATTCCACGATTAATGCGGCCCGAACCGTAGCGTGCACCCCCACGATATAGGTACCAAAACGTGCGGCTCGGTCGGGAATAGTGTGCTACTACTTTTATTGGGGTTTCGAGTTACCATGGCAACGCAATAAGTGATAAACCACCCCCCAAAAAACCCATATTAATCAATGGAGTCGGGTAGAAAGAAAGCCTCAAAAAACCCTCAAAAGGACCATTTTCAAAGCTGTACTGCGTCGCCATGCTTTCACCTATGAACACCGTTTAACTTCCAGTTTGTAGATATTTCTGTGAACTACTCAGAAGTGAAAACGGGATGTGGATATCTTTTATAGTCTCTTCACAGTTACTCCTCAAAGCTCATGTCCAAAAATCAGCGAAATCATCGTTTACAATGAAAGTCAATGACGGAATTCTCCAACCGCTAGAGTGGCCCACTCTAGCTTTTTTTAAAATTTCAAAACTCCGAACAACTTGAGCCTACACGCTCAATTTTCACTCTACGTAGACAAATTATACATCAAAACGTAGGTATTTTTGTCAGGATTCGGGAAATGTAACCCTCATTGGTGTGGCATTTATAGATATTTCGCAAATCACCTCAGACCGACACAAACCCGAAACCTCCCCCATTCATTTCCTATGGAGCGGTTTTGAAAAATGACGTCTAAAAATCCAAAACATCACATGTTTTCGCATCGTCACTACTCCTAAACCGTTTTATGTACAGGCATGAGACTTTCACACATGAATGTCCCAACCCTTCTGGCACTCAAGAAAAAGGAATTTTGTGGATAACTGTTACGGTTTTTCCACAGGAACAATTTGTTCGGGAGTAGCGAATGTGCAAAATCCTGAAATCGCTTTGGAGCTGCATTTTCCCACATCATCCACTTTTTTACATCGTCGCTGTGCCTACACCGATTTTTGTAAAAATATGAAAATGAGCTACATGGTCATCAAAAGCCTGCTGATACTCACATTGAAAGAATTATTTTGATATCTCTTATACTTTTTTAGCCAGAGCGATTTGTTCGGGACCATTTTCAGAGGATTTCTGAAATTTCATAAAAATGTCCTTTACATCATAATTTTTTACGCCTTTATTAAACTTTTTCCAGCAAAAACCGATAGCAAGTCTTCTTCCCCTATCCGTTACGAAATAAACACAGAAAAAATTACGTCTCTACCATTTACGGTTCCGGAGAAATCGTGCGTTGTTGGAGGCAAAGTTCTCCATTATAATCCAATGGGACTTATTGTGACCAAAGTGTCTGCACTTCGGCCGCTGCAGGTGTGTGAGTGAGTTTCCATGACGACGGAACTCTGAGGGCCAGAGCTAGACGCTCCATTGAGATACAATGGCAACTTTCATCGCTCACTGCAGTGGCTGTGATTAATGTAGAAATCTGAAATTCGCACAGTCACTTCCTCTTAACATTTTAAAATTTCCATGTGACTTTCAGCCATGTGTCAGTTTTCTGTGCCATTTTGGATCAAACCACTTATGTTTCCAATAATGCATGCCCATATATGGCGCTACAGTGTAGCACAGATGGAAAGTGGAGGCTTTGCATGCAAGAGGTCGTGGGATCGATTCCCGGTATGGAAAACTTGGAGTTTTGTATTATAATCCTCACAGTGTGAATATCAAAACATGTGTGCTGATCCCATGAAGTATTTTTTGTACCACCCGCCATTTTGAGTTACCATGGCAACGTTATAAATGACGTTTTTTCTCCCTATTTGAGGCACATCCCAGTACAGGATTTGGACCAAACTGACAGAGTACACTCACCCAGTGATACCATACACAACCATGTTAGCGGCTAACGGTTAGCATGTTGCTAACCGGAATTAGCACTAGGAAGCCTGTACAAACTTCTGCTTGACAGATTTGGTGAATTTTAGGATTTTCTCCCTTTTTAGGCACTTCTCAGTACAGGATTTCAACCAAACTAACAGAGTAACATCACCCGGTGATACTGAACACAGCCATGCTAGCGGCTAACCGTTAGCATGTTGCTAACCGGAAATAGCTTTAGGAAGGTCCTACCAACAGCTGCTTAGCCAGAGTTCTTCAACCTTTACAGACAGAGAGGGCTGTAGCTGTCAGTGAGTCTCCATGACAACGCTGCTAGCAAGAGGCTCCTAGGAGGTCCATTGACTTAACATGGCACCTTTCAACAGCCGCTGCGAGGGCTGTGAAGACCGTAGGAACCTGAAATTCGCAGTGTTACTTCCTGTTGCTATTTCTGACGGTACGGTACGCACCAAGTGGCAGGCGCCTTGCTAAATTTCTTCAGATATTTTTCTAGTTTATTATTAGGCGCCTGCCATAGCATTTGCAATGAGGAGGCAGTGCTGTGCGAAGCACAGCACTGCCTCCAATGCAAATGCATGGAGGCACCTATTACTATTCACCTCTAAACGGATTATTTATTATTCTTAATTTTTCTTCCGTCACGATTAATGCGGCCCGAACCGTAGCGAGCACCCCCACAATATAGGTATCAAAACGTGTGGCTCGATTACGAGATGTGTGCTGGTACTTTTATTGGGGTTTCGAGTTACCATGGCAACAAAATTAGCGAAAAACCACCCCCAAAAAACCCATAGGAATGAATGGAGTCAGGTCGAAAGAATGCCTCAAAAAAGCCTCCAAATGACCATTTTCAACGCTGTACTGTATCGTCATGCTTCCACCTACGAACACCATTTAACTTCCAGTTTGTAGATATTTATGTGAACTACTCAGAAGTGAAAACGGGATGTGGATATCTTTTATCGTCTCTTCACAGTTACTCCTCAAAGCTCATGTCCAAAAATCAGCGAAATCATCGTTTACAATGAAAGTCAATGACGGAATTCTCCAACCGCTAGAGTGGCCCACTCTAGCTTTTTTAAAGATTTCAAAACTCCGAACAACTTGACCTTACTCTCTCAATTTTCATTCTACGTAGACAAATTATACATTAAAACGTAGGTATTTTTGTCAGGATTCGGGAAATGTAACCCTCATTGGTGTGGCCTTTATAGATTTTTCGCAAATCACCTCAGACCGACACAAACCCGAAACCTCCCCCATTCATTTCCTATGGAGCGCTTTTGAAAAATGACGTCTAAAAATCCAAAACATCACATGTTTTCGCATCGTCGCTACTCCTAAACCGTTTTATGTACAGACATGAGACTTTCACACATGAATGTCCCAACCCTTCTGGCACTCACAAAACAGGAATTTTGTGGATAACTGTTACGGTTTTTCCGCAGGAACAATTTGTTCGGGAGTAGCGAATGTGAAAAATCCTAAAAACGCTTTGGAGCTGCATTTTCCCACATCAACCACTTTTTTACATCGTCGCTGTGCCTACACCGATTTTTGTAAAAATATGAAAATGAGCTACATGGTCATCAAAAGCCTGCTGATACTCATAGTGAAAGAATTATTTTGATATCTCTTATACTTTTTTAGCCAGAGCGATTTGTTCGGGATCATTTTCAGAGGATTTCTGAAATTTCATAAAAATGTCCTTTAGATCATAATTTTTTACGCCTTTATTAAACTTTTTCCAGCAAAAACCGATAGCAAGTCTTCTTCCCCTATCCGTTACGAAATAAACACAGAAAAAATTACGTCTCTACCATTTACGGTTCCGGAGAAATCGTGCGTTGTTTGAGGCAAAGTTCTCCATTATAATCCAATAGGCTGACTTGGACAAAAAGTGTCTGCACTTCTTTTAGACTGGCCCGCTGCAGCTGTGTCAGTGAGTTTCCATGACGACGGAACTCTGAGGGCCAGTGGGAGACGTTCCATTGAGATACAATGGCAACTTTCATCGCTCACTGCAGTGGCTGTGATTAATGTAGAAATCTGAAATTCGCACAGTCACATCCTCTTAACATTTTAAAATTTTCATGTGACTTTCAGTCATGTGTCAGTTTTCTGTGCCATTTTGGATTTCACATGCTTTCCTATTGGGCCTTTGCTTCTAACAGGACCTGGCATGATTCCCAGACATGACCCAATTGGCCAATACAGCACCACCCACATGTGGGAAATGGCACTACACACCATTTTGGTCAAATGTTGAGTTCTGGGCCCAGATGTGGTGAGGCTGAGTTTCTAAAGGAGGCCAATCTGACCCATGAACTTTTGTCACGTTTGGTGACATTAAGTATTGGCACCCCTATTTGAGGCACTTCCCAGTACAGGATTTGGACAAAACTGAGAGAGTACAATCACCTGGTGATACTGAACACAATGTTGTTAGCGGCTAACAGTTAGCATGTTGCTAACCGGAAGTAGCTTTAGGAAGGTCTCACCAACTTCTGCTTCACAGAGTCTGTTCTTCCTTTAGAGAGAAAGCTCCACAAGAAATTTGGGCTACGTCGCATAAAGCATCTCCAAGCTATGAGGTGTCAAACATCCAATGTTTTTCAATGGGGGACCAAACCCCTTATGGTCCCAATACTGCATGCCCATATATGGCGCTACAGTATAGCTCAGATGGAAAGTGCAGGCTTTGCATGCAAGAGGTTGTGGGTTCGAAACCCGGCGTAAGTGACTAAGATTTTTGTGTTATAATGCTCACAGTGTGTATATTAAAACATGTATGCTGATCCCATGAAGTATTTTTTAGTACCACCCGCCATTTTGAGTTACCATGGCAACATTATAAATGACGTATTTTCTCCCTATTTGAGGCTCATCCCAGTACAGGATTTGGACCAAACTAACAGAGTACACTAACCCAGTGATACCAAACACAACCATGTTAGCGGCTAACGGTTAGCATGTTGCTAACCGGAAGTAGCTCTAGGAAGCCTGTACAAACTTCTGCTTGACAGATTTGGTGAATTTTAGGATTGTCTCCCATTTTAGGCATTTCTCAGTACAGGATTTCAACCAAACTAACAGAGTAACATCACCCGCTGATACTGAACACAACCATGCTAGCGGCTAACCGTTAGCATGTTGCTAACCAGAAGTAGCTTTAGGAAGGTCCTACCAACTTCTGCTTAGCCAGGGTTCTTCTGCCTTTACAGATAGAGAGGGCTGCAGCTGTCAGTGAGTCTCCATGACAACGCTGCTAGCAAGAGGCTCCTAGGAGGTCCATTGACTTAACATGGCACCTTTCAACGGCCGTTGCGGGGGCTGTGAAGACCGTAGGAACCTGAAATTCGCAGTGTGGCTTCCTGTTGCTATTTCTGACGGTACGGTACGCACCAAGTGGCAGGCGCCTTGCTAAATTTCTTCAGAAATTTTTCTAGTTATTCTTTATTTTTCTTACATCACGATAAATGCAGCCATAACTGTAGCGAGCACCCCCACGATATAGGTATCAAAACTTGTGGCTCGATTACGAGATGTGTGCTACTACTTTTATTGGGGTTTCGAGTTACCATGGCAACAAAATTAGCGAAAAACCACCCCCAAAAAATCCCATAGGAATGAATGGAGTCGGGTAGAAAGAAAGTCTCAAAAAAGCCTCCAAATGACCGTTTTCAACGCTGTACTGTGTCGTCATGCTTTCACCTACAAACACCGTTTAACTTCCAGTTTGTAGATATATCTGTGAACTACTCAGAAGTGAAAACGGGATGTGGATATCTTTTATCGTCTCTTCACAGTTACTCCTCAAAGCTCATGTCCAAAAATCTGCGAAATCATTGTTTACAATGAAAGTCAATGACGGAATTCTCCAACCGCTAGAGTGGGCCACTCTAGCTTTTTTAAAGATTTCAAAACTCCGAACAACTTGACCTTACTCGCTCAATTTTCACTCTACGTAGACAAATTATACATCAAAACGTAGGTATTTTTGTCAGGATTCGGGAAATGTAACCCTCATTGGTGTGGCATTTATAGATTTTTCGCAAATCACCTCAGACCGACACAAACCCGAAACCTCCCCCATTCATTTCCTATGGAGCGGTTTTGAAAAATGACGTCTGGAAATCCAAAACATCACATGTTTTCGCATCGTCACTACTCCTAAACCGTTTTATTTACAGGCATGAGACTTTCACACATGAATGTCCCAACCCTTCTGGCACTCAAGAAAAATGAATTTTGTGGATAACTGTTACTGTTTTTCCACAGGAACAATTTGTTCGGGAGTAGCGAATGTGCAAAATCCTGAAATCGCTTTGGAGCTGCATTTTCCCACATCATCCACTTTTTTACATCGTCGCTGTGCCTACACCGATTTTTGTAAAAATATGAAAATGAGCTACATGGTCATCAAAAGCCTGCTGATACTCACAGTGAAAGCATTATTTTGATATCTCTTATACTTTTTTAGCCAGAGCGATTTGTTCGGGACCATTTTCAGAGGATTTCTGAAATTTCATAAAAATGTCCTTTAGATCATAAATTTTTACGCCTTTATTAAACTTTTCCCAGCAAAAACCGATAGCAGGTCTTCTTCCCCTATCCGTTACGAAATAAACACAGAAAAAATTACGTCTCTACCATTTACGGTTCCGGAGAAATCGTGCGTTGTTTGAGGCAAAGTTCTCCATTATAATCCAATAGGCTGACTTGGACAAAAAGTGTCTGCACTTCTTTTAGACTGGCCCGCTGCAGCTGTGTCAGTGAGTTTCCATGACGACGGAACTCTGAGGGCCAGTGGGAGACGTTCCATTGAGATACAATGGCAACTTTCATCGCTCACTGCAGTGGCTGTGATTAATGTAGAAGTCTGAAATTCGCACAGTCACTTCCTCTTAACATTTTAAAATTTTCATGTGACTTTCAGTCATGTGTCAGTTTTCTGTGCCATTTTGGATTTCACATGCTTTCCTATTGGGCCTTTGCTTCTAACAGGACCTGGCATGATGCCCAGACATGACCCAATTGGCCAATACAGCACCACCCACATGTGGGAAATGGTACTACACACCATTTTGGTCAAATGTTGAGTTCTGGGCCCAGATGTGGTGAGGCTGAGTTTCTAAAGGAGGCCAATCTGTCCCATGAACTTTTGTCACGTTTGGTGACATTAAGTATTGGCACCCCTATTTGAGGCACTTCCCAGTACAGGATTTGGACAAAACTGAGAGAGTACAATTACCTGGTGATACTGAACACAATGTTGTTAGCGGCTAACAGTTAGCATGTTGTTAACCGGAAGTAGCTTTAGGAAGGTCTCACCAACTTCTGCTTCACAGAGTCTGTTCTTCCTTTAGAGAGAAAGCTCCACAAGAAATTTGGGCTACGTCGCAGAAAGCATCTCCAAGCTATGAGGTGTCAAACATCCAATGTTTTTCAATGGGGGACCAAACCCCTTATGGTCCCAATACTGCATGACCTTATATGGCGCTACAGTATAGCTCAGATGGAAAGTGCAGGCTTTGCATGCAAGAGGTCGTGGGTTCGAAACCCGGCGTAAGTGACTAAGATTTTTGTGTTATAATCCTCACAGTGTGTATATTAAAACATGTTTGCTGATCCCATGAAGTATTTTTTTGTACCACCCGCCATTTTTAGTTACCATGGCAACATTATAAATGACGTATTTTCTCCCTATTTGAGGCTCATCCCAGTACAGGATTTGGACCAAACTAACAGAGTACACTAACCCAGTGATACCAAACACAACCATGTAAGCGGCTAATGGTTAGCATGTTGCTAACCGGAAGTAGCTCTAGGAAGCCTGTACAAACTTCTGCTTGACAGATTTGGTGAATTTTAGGATTGTCTCCCATTTTAGGCATTTCTCAGTACAGGATTTCAACCAAACTAACAGAGTAACATCACCCGCTGATACTGAACACAACCATGCTAGCGGCTAACCGTTAGCATGTTGCTAACCAGAAGTAGCTTTAGGAAGGTCCTATCAACTGCTGCTTAGCCAGGGTTCTTCTGCCTTTACAGACAGAGAGGGCTGTAGCTGTCAGTGAGTCTCCATGACAACGCTGCTAGCAAGAGGCTCCTAGGAGGTCCATTGACTTAACATGGCATCTTTCAACGGCCGCTGCGAGGGCTGTGAAGGCCATAGGAACCTGAAATTCGCAGTGTTGCTTCCTGTTGCTATTTCTGACGGTACGGTACGCACCAAGTGGCAGGCGCCTTGCTAAATTTCTTCAGAAATTTTTCTAGTTATTATTAATATTCTTTATTTTTCTTCCTTCACGATTAATGCAGCCCGAACCGTAGCGTGCACCCCAACAATATAAACATCAAAACCTTCGGCTCGGTCTCGAGATGTGTGCTACTACGTTTTTTGGGGTTTCGAGTTACCATGGCAACAAAATTAGCGAAAAACCACCCCCAAAACAACCCCATAGGAATGAATGGAGTCGGGGAGAAAGAAAGCCTCAAAAAACCCTCAAAAGGACCATTTTCAAAGCTGTACTGTGTCGCCATGCTTTCAACTACAAACACCGTTTAACTTCCAGTTTGTAGATATATCTGTGACCTACTCAGAAGTGAAAACGGGATGTGGATATCTTTTATCGTCTCTTCACAGTTACTCCTCAAAGCTCATGTCCAAAAATCAGCGAAATCATCGTTTACAATGAAAGTCAATGACGGAATTCTCCAACCGCTAGAGTGGCCCACTCTAGCTTTTTTAAAGATTTCAAAACTCCGAACAACTTGACCGTACTCGCTCAATTTTCACTCTACGTAGACAAATTATACATCAAAACGTAGGTATTTTTGTCAGGATTCGGGAAATGTAACCCTCATTGGTGTGGCATTTATAGATTTTTCGCAAATCACCTCAGACCGACACAAACCCGAAACCTCCCCCATTCATTTCCTATGGAGCGGTTTTGAAAAATGACGTCTAAAAATCCAAAACATCACATGTTTTCGCATCGTCGCTACTCCTAAACCGTTTCATGTATAGGCATGAGACTTTCACACATGAATGTCCCAACCCTTCTGGCACTCAAGAAAAATGAATTTTGTGGATAACTGTTACGGTTTTTACACAGGAACAATTTGTTCGGGAGTAGCGAATGTGCAAAATCCTGAAATCGCTTTGGAGCTGCATTTTCCCACATCATCCACTTTTTTACATCGTCGCTGTGCCTACACCGATTTTTGTAAAAATATGAAAATGAGCTACATGGTCATCAAAAGCCTGCTGATACTCACAGTGAAAGAATTATTTTGATATCTCTTATACTTTTTTAGCCAGAGCGATTTGTTCGGGATCATTTTCAGAGGATTTCTGAAATTTCATAAAAATGTCCTTTAGATCATAATTTTTTACGCCTTTATTAAACTTTTTCCAGCAAAAACCGATAGCAAGTCTTCTTCCCCTATCCTTTACGAAATAAACACAGAAAAAATTACGTCTCTACCATTTACGGTTCCGGAGAAATCGTGCGTTGTTCGAGGCAAAGTTCTCCATTATAATCCAATAGGCAGACTTGGACACCAAGTGTCTGCACTTTTTTAGACTGGCCCGCTGCAGCTGTGTCAGTGAGTTTCCATGACGACGGAACTCTGAGGGCCAGTGGGAGACGTTCCATTGAGATAGAATGGCAACTTTCGACGCCAGCTGCAGCGGCTGTGATTAATGTAGAAATCTGAAATTCGCACACTCACTTCCTCTTAACATTTTACAATTTTCATGTGACTTTCAGCCATGTGTCAGTTTTCTGTCCCATTTGGGGTTTCACATGCTTTCCTATTGGGCCTTTGCTTCCAACAGGACCTGGCATGATAACCAGACACGACCCAATTGGCCAATACAGCACCACCCACATGTGGGAAATGGCACTACACACCATTTTGGTCAAATGTTGAGTTCTGGGCCCAGATGTGGTGAGGCTGAGTTGCTAAAGGAGGCCAATCTGACCAATGAACTTTGGTCACGTTTGGTGACATTAAGTATTGGCACCCCTATTTGAGGCACTTCCCAGTACAGGATTTGGACCAAACTGACAGAGTACAATCACCCTGTGATACTAAACACAACCTTGTTAGCGGCTAACGGTTAGCATGTTGCTAACTGGAAGTAGCTCTAGGAAGGTCTCACCAGCTTCTGCTTCACATAAACTGTTCTTACTTTAGAGAGAAAGCTCCGCAAGAAATTTGGGCTACGTCGCATAAAGCATCTCCAAGCTATGAGGTGTCAAACATCTAATGCTTTTCAAATGGGGGACCAAACCCCTTATGGTCCCAATACTGCATACCCATATATGGCGCTACAGTATAGCTCAGATGGAAAGTGCAGGCTTTGCATGCGTGAGGTCGTGGGATCGAAACCCGGCGTGGGAGACCAAGATTTTTGTGTTATAATCCCCACAGTGTGTATATTAAAACATGTGTGCTGATCCCATGAAGTATTTTTTTGTACCACCCGCCATTTTGAGTTACCATGGCAACGTTATAAATGACGTATTTTCTCCCTATTTGAGGCTCATCCCAGTACAGTATTTGGACCAAACTAACAGAGTACACTCACCCAGTGATACCAAACACAACCATGTTAGCGGCTAACGGTTAGCATGTTGCTAACCGGAAGTAGCTCTAGGAAGCCTGTACAAACTTCTGCTTGACAGATTTGGTGAATTTTAGGATTTTCTCCCATTTTAGGCACTTCTCAGTACAGGATTTCAAACAAACTAACAGAGTAACATCAACCGCTGATACTGAACACAACAATGCTAGCGGCTAACCATTAGCATGTTGCTGAACGGAAATAGCTTTAGGAAGGTCCTACCAACAGCTGCTTAGCCAGAGTTCTTCTGCCTTTACAGACAGAGAGGGCTGTAGCTGTCAGTGAGTCTCCATGACAACGCTGCTAGCAAGAGGCTCCTAGGAGGTCCATTGACTTAACATGGCACCTTTCAACGGCCGCTGCGAGGGCTGTGAAGACTGTAGGAAGCTGAAATTTGCAGTGTTGCTTCCTGTTGCTATTTCTGACGGTACGGTACGCACCAAGTGGCAGGCGCCTTACTAAATTTCTTCAGAAATTTTTCTAGTTTTCATTATTCTTTACATGTTTTATGTTTATTGCATTTATCATGTATTTACTCATGTTACATCTCCCAGGTAGATGTTTGTGTTTGTGCTAATTCTTTGTCCTGTGCTAGGCTCCACCTTCTCCAGGATGTGGGTGTGGTTTCCAGAGTCCAATGCAATCAGCAATCACCTGTGTCCTATTTAAAGGCTGTGATCCTGCACCTCAGTGCCTCTTGGCCACTTGCCTGCCATACCACCACTTGCCAGTGCAAAGGCCTGCCTTTGTCATGTTTTTTAATGTACACTTGGTCAGACTTGGTTGGTAGGGGAGAGCTGCCTTTTGGTTTAACCCCAGTTTTCTCTTGTTTAAGTGATTGTTAGGTTTAGGTTAGTTTGTAGGTTTGTACTATTTTACTTTCATTGTTGTTAGGTAAGTTCTTCTTTTTATTTTCTGATTAGGGTTGTTTTGTGTGTTATGTTGGCCTGGGCTCTTCCTGAAGTTTTAACCGTCTGAATTGTAAATAATGTAAAATTAGAAGTAAATAAATGTCTAAAAGATAAACTTTGCCTCCTCAGTCCACTTCCTCATTTTATGTCCGTCCCATATAACCCCTAGACTAAGCCAAGGGACGTAACACTCATTACTATTGAGGTTTTAAGGTCTGAGTTTATTCAGACATCAGAGTGTTTTTCAGAGGACTGATATCTCTCCTATGTTACAGAGGGAGGTCTGGGGCAAGAAACAGCCTCAGCATAAATTTGTGAGCACCGTCTTACCTGTGGCTTACACCCAGCCATCTGTGGTTACTCCTTTTCCTGAGGACTGAATGATTAACTGTTAAGGTTGTTCTGCATACCTGAAACTGCTAGTTTACAATGTCAAAGGTCACACTAAAGTATGTTTCCCCCTTCCTTATGTTCTGCAATGAAACTAGGGCCCCTCACTTTTTGAGATGATAAAAAGTACAGCAGCAGCAGCAGCAGCAGCAGAGTGGATTTCAGAACAGGAAAGAGATGTAAAGGAATTCATCTCTCTGCTGGTCTCCTTCCAAGATTTAACCCTGTTTTATCTCTTCTATGTGTTGTTTAATGAAGGTTTTAAAGGTTTAGCTGAAGATCTTTCAGATGTCAGACGGGAAATCTTGAGGTCTGGGCGGTCCTGATGTTCTGCTGAGCTGACTGATCGCTCTGAACACACCACACATGGCAGGATATCCTTTTAAGATTATTTTAAGAGACACGTTGATAATCGGCGCCTCTCTGAAGGGGCTAGCAGGTCATAAATCAGGCTAAAAATCCTGCCGTGAGAACCGGCCTTCATCCCCAACAGAATCTCTGTCCCCCGTGTCGGGAGCACATGCAGCAGGGAGAGCCAACACAGTCCACTCCGTTTCATTTCCAAACATTTACAAGTGAAAATAGAAATGTTTTATTTTTGTTAGCTGAGAAAAGAAGAGGGTCGTTACATTATCATTAAGTTAGTGGTTAAAACTGAAAATTTAACACATCAGTACAGGGTTGTTTGAACAGACCGAGGATGTTTGGCTAATGGATAATCTCCTCTCTTTAGACTTGAAGATCCTATAACCTGTTCTCAGAAAGTAAACGGCTCTGTGGTCATTTGCAGATGTTTCACAAAAACAATATTTGCTTTGTGTTATTAGATTGTTGCGTGTCTCTCTGCTGAAACCATGAATCCTCCTTCCTGAGTCCGTCACAGCTTTCTGCTTGTTCCTGTATTTTTATTGCTAGATAAACCTGCATGAATGGATCATATAAACAGTGACGTGCAGTAGGGTTCATAGCTGGTGAGGCACTGACGTCATCAGTCAGATTTACTAATATATTCACGCTACAGAGTAGACTCATTGCAAAGTGCTGAAGGAGACTAATTGAGCCAAATAAATTCACCAAGAGACATGGAAAAATATTGATTATTTGATGAAAAAATAAATAAAACTAAATTATTTGTCATTTGATTGAAAACAGTTTATGAGTTGTGATGGATTTCTGCATTTGTAACACATTTAAAAACTATAACACACATTACGCACATTTCATTACAAAGACAAAACATGAATAATTATCGCTGTCTTACCTCTACTTATAAATAAAGTCCATGCGGCGCTCTTTCTGCACAAAAATATCATTTTCCGGTAAAAGTTCTCTTTATCTTCTTCAGATTTAAAACTCTCTTAGTCTCAATGGAGCTCACTGCCAGGGAGGAAAGCCTTCCTTCATCAGTCCTGTTCCAGCTGTATGTTTAGAGTCTTTTTAGGGCTTTACTTGTTTAGCAAAACTCGCTAATAAAACATCCATAACTTGCTGTGACTCTACAGTTTATGGATCAGAGCGGTGCTCCTTGAGCGCCCCCTGCCTAGAGGCCAAGGAACTGCCGACCTCACCTACAACCAGTTCTTTGCTGTTTATGATCGGCCAGCATCACGAAAACATGTTATCTGCACAAAGTTTAATGACCAAAACACAATTCGTAATCCACATATATTAAATTGTGGAAAATCAGTTCATAACTGTTTGAACAATTGAATTTATGATCTAGAGACAGGAAGATGCATTCACAGAATGGAAGCCAGTGCAGTTAACATGGAATGGAGGGATTACCGGCTTCACTATCAAGCGGCACCAAGGATTTACATAAAAATAGCGAAAAGTCTGCGATTTTAAAGAGAATATGATAAAAAATAAGGAAATTAGATAAAAAATTTACTTTTATTACAAATGACTGCGTGAATCACAATATATATTATGTTATCATTATTATATATTTTCTTTCTTTCCATGATGACAGGTGAGGCCTGGCCTTACTTGCCTCCCCTGACTGCACGTCACTGCATATAAAACATCCTTTGTGATCAAATAAACACTGAACAAAGTTACAGCTGAACTGTAAAGCCCCCCTGTTTACATATTATTATCCAACAATACAATTTCTCTGCGTTCTTTCAGGGTTTAGTAAAGGGAATGAAACAAACTCCTGTCATATGGTCACCATGGTAACATGGAGAGTCACTCCAGCAGACTCTGAAGCAGCAGCGTTTTATTGTTACATTTATATTTGCTGATGCAATATTCAGGACAGAGCTGTCTGCATCACCTCTACACAGCTTGTCTGACCACAACATGGCCGTGAATCAGACACACTGCCTGTTCTACATTTAGTAAGTTGACGTCATTTGAGGAACGCCCCATTACTGTTAATCCATCCGCTGTACTTATAAAGGGAAATGCAACATTTAAAGACACTTCATTACACTTTGATGACATTTGTAGCAGAACAATACTTCATATTTTCATATTATCCTTTCATAAAGTGTATATATTTATTTACTGGTTTTCCTAACCCTAACCCATTTACTGCTTCAATGGAGGCTGCAATCTTTTTTGTCTTCAAAACTTTTACTGAAAATCATAAGAAGAAGCTTGTAGAAACAGTTTGCATACCTGATGTTTGAATTTATACACCTGTGGTCATGAATAGGGTTAGAATGTCTGATTTCCACGATTTAGATGGGTGGGAGAAGCCTTTGTCTAGTGGAGTGTGTCTAGTTTTTCAATCTGGCCAAATTGCATGTGAGACACCTAGACTTTCCCCCTTTGACTTCTAAGGTGGGATTTAAACAGTTTTTAGCAATGTGCTAGCAGATATATCCCAAAATCATCCTTTACCATACTAGGTCTGGATTTATTTAATTCCTGTCAGGAGAGCGTTACGTCTAATTTAACACTCATTTATAAACATAGTGGCATTGGCTCTCATTAGTGTCTGTGTGAAGGCTTCCCAGCTACCACTGGGAGTCTGGAGGAGAATCTGTGCTTTTGTCTTAGGCTGATGAATGTCTGAGAATCATAACCAACTTTACATGCTATATGTGTAAAGTTAGATTCTAATATGTAAAATAGCTGGAGGTATAACTTTATTATCAGGATTATGCTTTAATGTTAACTTCTAACCAGCAAACAGCAGAAACTGTAACATGTGGAATTTCTGTCAGCTCCACAGCTGCTACTACAGATAAATCTGTGCTTGACACGTTTAATGGGACATTTCAGATTAAGGATTAGTTTTTAATCACTTATTGTGTGAAAATAACATTAATCGCTGTAATGTTTGTTTACTGCTTACATTTATTTATTACATTTAATGAAAATACATTCTTAATTCCAAAGGGAAATTAAATGCTGGTATAATTGGAGCTTCTTCAGTGAGCTGATTGGTTGCATGCAGGAAGGATCTCATGTGAATCTGAGCTCTAACGAGGCCTCACCATCAGGTCTATAAAACCTTAGAACTCAACACTAGTCCAGACTTTTAGATAAAGTTTAAATAAACTGATAAAGCTTCGTGGATGGAAACATCTACAGATTCAGAATAGAAGCCCAGTTGTTTGTTTTTTAACCTTTTTCTGGATTGATCTTGACCTGGATGACTGAGAATCATCACCAGCACACGCCTCCTTCCTTTATGTCCAATTTTAAATATTTTGACACAATGTTAAAGGAAAATAAGTGGATTATCTCATTTGTGTGTATTTCTTTCTGTATGCATCAATAAATCCTTTATTAGTTATTTTAAAGGAAGGTTTAACAATAATGGTTTCAGGGAAAGGTTCATCTTCAAGACAATTCACTGATCTCTAAGTGGAATAAATGGTTGATTTTTCCAAACTCGATAAAAATATAATTTAAATACTAATTACTTCACTGTAGAGAAAATTATAATGACTGTTTTGTATCATAAGGAAAAAGCTTTAGGTTCAGGGAATGTTACTGGTGAACAGCAAATGGACCGGATTCTACAGAACCACAGAGAACCAATCAGAGTGAGCTCCAGTCCAAACTAAATCTTTGACTTTAAGCAGAGAAAAGTGTTTAATGATGGCGACTAATCAATGAGGCCCAAAAGCAAACAGATCAGAGCTGTTAAACATGATGTAGCAGCATCCAGGACGCCTCCAACAACATCCATTCTTTCCACTTTCACTGCTGTGGTTCTGGAGAACATCCAACACACACCGCTTCACATATGAACATAGAAATGTGGGAAAAAGAGCTGAGCTCACGTTAAACACATGTTGGAATAAAAACATTTCAGACTGACTCAGTTTCCACAGTTACAGCAGTTAGATACAGCTCACCTCTCTGAGGATGCAGGTCCTGAAGGTTTGAAGTCAATGAGACGATCCTTTGACCTGTTGCTCTTAAAGGACACACAGCTGGGTTCTGGTTGATGTTGAAATTTTCGTATCAGTGTCTTAACACTGCAGTCATAAAAAAAAGTATGTTAACACATTTGGAGATTTTTTTTAATATATTTTTCGAATACGACTGATCATTAAATAAAGAGCTGTGAGATTCAGCAGAACCAGACAGTTCATAAACTTGATATTCTAGGCAAGGCAAGGCAAGGCAAGGCAAGGCAAGGCAAATTTATTTATATAGCACAATTCAGTACAGAGACAATGCAAAGTGCTTTACATGATTAAAATATAGGAATAAAAGCAAGTAGGGATAGAATGTACAAACAAAAAAAGAACATTTGAAAACAGTAAAACAGTTTAACTTGAACATTCAAACGCAATTTTAAACAAATGTGTTTTTAATCTTGATTTAAAGGAACTCAGGCTTTCAGCACTTTTACAGTTTTCTGGAAGTTTGTTCCAGATAAGTGGAGCATAGGAACTAAATGCTGCTTCTCCGTGTTTGGTTCGTGTTCTAGGTATGCAGAGCAGACTGGAGCCAGAAGACCTTAGTGGTCTGGATGGTTGATACACTGATAACAAGTCTGTGATGTATTTAGGTGCTAGGCCATTTAAGGATTTATAGACTAACAGAAGGATTTTAAAGTCTATCCTCTGAGATACAGGGAGCCAGTGTAAGGACTTTAGAACTGGGGTGATGTGCTCTACTTTCTTAGTCTTAGTGAGGACGCGGGCAGCAGCGTTCTGGATCAGCTGCAGCTGTCTGATCCACTTTTTAGGAAGTCCTGTGAAAACACCGTTGCAGTGATCAATTCTACTAAAAATAAATGCATGGATTAGTTTTTCTAGATCCTGCTGAGACATTAGTCCTTTAATCCTGGAAATGTTCCTCAGGTGATAAAAAGCCGACCTTGTAATTGTCTTTAGATGCTTTTGAAGGTTCAGGTCTGAGTCCATCACTACACCCAGATTTCAGGCCTGATTAGTGGTTTTTAGCTGAAGCGACTGAAGCTGTGTGTTAACTTTTGATCTCTCCTCTATTGGTCCAAATATTATTACTTCTGTTTTGTTTTTATTCAATTGAAGAAAATTTTGGCACATCCACGTATTGATTTCTTCTAGGCATTTACTCAGTGCCTGAACTGGTTCATAGTCACCTGGTGACATGGTGATGTAGAGCTGTGTGTCGTCTGCATAGTTATGGTAGCTGATGCTGTTTTTTATTATCTGAGCTAGAGGGAGCATGTAGATATTGAAGAGGAGGGGACCCAGAATGGACCCTTGGGGAACCCCAAATGTGATTTTTGTCATCTCTGATGTAAAGTTACCTACTGATACAAAAAAGTCCCTGTCCTTTAAGTAGGATTTAAACCAGTGGAGAGCTGTACCAGAAAGGCCGACCCAGTTCTCCAGGCGTTCTAACAGGATGGAGTGATCAACAGTATCAAATGCTGCACTGAGGTCCAATAGAACCAGCACGGTGGTTCTTCCACAGTCTGTATTTATATGGATGTCAACACCTTAATAAGGGCGGTCTCTGTACTGTGGTGAGCACGGAAACCTGACTGGAATACGTCAAAGCGGCTGGTCGTTGTTAAGAAGGTGTTTAATTGTTGAAATACAGCTTTTTCAATAATCTTACTGATAAAGGGGAGGTTTGAGATGGGCCTGTAGTTCTGGAGTAGAAGTTTGTCTAAATTGTTCTTTTTCAGCAGTGGTTTGATAATTGCTGTTTTTAGGGACTGGGGGAAAACACCTGACAGAAGGGACACATTTATTATCTGAGTCAAATCAGACACTATGACAGGTAAAACTTTCTTAAAGAAAGCTGTGGGTAGAACATCAAGACAGCATGAAGAGGAACTTAGCTGCTGAATGATCTGCTCTAAGCTTTTGTAAGCTCTAAGCTCGGTGAAAAATGAATATCTGACTATGTCATAAACATGCAGATAGAGCATTTACAATTTCAGTTAAAGGCACTGCTATACTACGGCAAGGGGACAGTGTTACTTTTAAAATCAAATAACTTGAAAGCTAGCCTGAAATTGAACACTGCTAAAACAACTTTTGCTTTGTCATACAGCCCCTCTGGTTAGCCTCTCCCTATACCGTGGTATGTCATCAAGATAGAACCAGAGAGGATAACCAGATAAAGGCTTTGTTAACAGATCATAATTCGGGTTTTATGTTGTTCTTTTTAAAATTAACTGTCTATTGTTGTAGGCACTTGAAGCTTCCAACCTTGTGAGCCAGCGAGTTGCCTCAATGACGTCATCACTTTTTCTGCGGTTATTTTTCCGTTTGAATGTAAACACAATTTACGTGCAATTTGTTGTTTTTGCTGATTGAAAGACCAGGTGTTTTAAATCTGTGAACAGTGTAAGAGACTTTTTGTTTTAATTTGATGAAAAGTAATGATGTACCGATCATTTGTTTTTTACCTACTGTATGTGTAAGGTAGGTTTAAACAGCAAAAACAAGTAGTAGGAATTTACAATAATTGCAATGAGTTGATATTGATTACATAAAAATGGATTGGGAAATTCCCTTGTCTGTATTTTATTTTTGTATGCATGTGTTTCCAGAGACCGGCGTATGCTCAGATTGAGTCTGCAGCAAGGAATTTGCTGACACTTTTAACAGCAACAGTTCAGACTCCAGGCCAGAATCAGCAAGCTCAGGTTGAAAATCAGGGTCCATCTCCAAGTCAGGAACTACCACTGAGACAGGCTAATGTCCAGCAAGAGATGACAAAGTTAGAAATTATGACTTTACATATTAACGTGACTACAATGTTTATCTGTTGGTTGGTTGGGTTTTGTGTGCTATATTTTATCATTTTCTTCACAGGTCTTTTCCTGGTCTTCTCAGACAAGAAAGGACGAGTGGAAAACGGAGATTTCCTGCACCACTCAGAATTTGTTCACCAGCCCCCACAAAGACCACAAATCTCCAATTTTTTTTGCTACCAAGACCCATGACCAGAACTCCAGAAGGGTCCCAGGAGCTCAAGATGTTAATGGCAGGCCTAGGTAAACGCCTGATATCGCTGGCTGAGCACGGCAGTCATGCAGAGGTAAACAATTTCTGAAATTATCCTGTAACCCAATCATTATCACAGTGGAAACTGCTTGCAGTGATCACAGTTGTTTGGAACAAAATAATCAATATAAGTGGATGAATGTTTTAACAGAATGGTGATGTTTTATCCAAAAGAAAAAAAAAATACTAAATGAAGACCAGCAGACTTCTTGATTACAATAGGTTAATTATTACTATTATGGATTAGGGCTGGACGATATAGAAAAAAAGCTTATCGATTAAAAAAAATGCTTATTGATTGATATCGATAATTATTTAAAATATTTAAAACCATATTTTATGTGCAGCTCTGCCTGGACATTTTATGATATTGCTAAATGATTTAATTGTAATAAAGAACACAAACACAGAGTTCCAATTAAATCTTTATTTAACCAACTTTTTTAACCATAACAGATTTTTTTAAAATAACTTAAGAGACCTGAGTTATGTTATTAAATACTGACAAAGAATAAACTAAAGTGACCAGTAAAATCGCCAAAATAAATAAATAAAATAGCCTATTTAGGTGGGAATAATACACTAGTTACTCCTCAGGTTTCATAATTGAGAGGCTGATGCAGGGCTGAGGTCCGAGGTTGTGGCGTGTAAGGACGCAGACTGCAGCTCATTTTGCACTGATTCTCCGCATTAGTTGCACAATTTAGGGAGCGCTGTTAGAGAAAAACTTGTGTCCCGGAACTTTATATCACGGATCAAGAGTGTCGAGTAATTGTTTGAAGCCAGGTTTTTCAGCTGCAGAGAACAGCAGCATATCCATCACTATGAAGCATTTTACTGCATGTGTGATATCCTTATGCCGCTTGGACGCTTTTTCATTTTATCACAAAGAAGGGAGCCCAGTTTAGCTGCTGTACCTGGCTGCTTTGTTTTGGAAGAAGTTCCAGAAGATTTCTAAGAAGATGACGCGGAGTCGCGCGGGGCTGCACAGATCGCGGAGCTGCGCGGGTGTGAGCGGCTTACGCGATGAAACAAGTTGGTTACGTTACCAGACTCTGTTTTTACCGGTTCCTTGCAAGTTTTACAAATCACTGGTTTATTTCTGTCAGGCTGGCGAACTAGTAAAACCCCGTTTTGAGACCGTTTCCTCCGCCGCTCCTTGCTGCGACATATTCACGTGCTCTGTGTTGTGGTTTGAGAGGGCAGAGCTTAGTGACGGCGCGCCTGGGTCCGGGATTACGATTGGTCGAGAGGAAGTGACTGTAGCATCAACTAATATGATAGGCTGAAAGGAAGGAAGGAAAACTGTTTCTATATCGAAGTTTTATCGACCATTTTTTTCCTATCGCGCCACACGTCTATCGATCGATATATATTGTTACTGAATTATCGTCCAGCCCTATTATGGATTCTTGCATACATTACTTTACACCAGGTGTTCCCAAAGTTTTTCAGCCACGCACCCCCTTCCAACTGGGTGCACCCCCAACCTTCCAAAAAGTATATATATATATATATATAGAGAGAGAGAGAGAGATCAAACCTCATAACAAAGGCTATGTAAATAAAATTAGAACATAATTTGAGTTAAAGTTACACACAACATCCGCAGTAGAGGCCAGAGAAAGATCGGTCAAACCTCCACAGCCTGAAACGTCTCTGAATCCCTCCAGGTGGATTCACGGACTAAACTCTGATGATCTACCTGTGTGTGTTCTCACTTTATTTATTTCATATACCAGCTTCTAAATCTGAGTCTGACTCACAATTTATGCCACAAACTATAAAAACATAAAGAAGTTTGATTTGATTTGTGTCCGATGACGGGCGAGCGAGCAAGCCACCATTTGGTAGAGCAACAGAACGCTCCATAAAGCTGTTATTAATCAGAGAAATATAAATTATTACTGATTGTTTCACAGCGGTTAAATCCAGCAGGTAAACATGCCCAGGGCAACACACCTTGCCTCCCCGCAGCCCCATCTCTGGTTTCCCTATTCCTGTCTGAATATGAGCTCAAACCGCATCTTTAAAATTAATTGCACCTGTCTGAATCAGCTCTATGCGTGAACATAGTCAAGAAACCCAGCAGCAGCAGAGGCGGCAGCGGTGTGGGCGTGTAATGCACATCAGTTCCTGTAACGGTTCAGAGTCACGGCAGCATGGGCAGCAGCAGTGTTTGTAGGTGCTGCACGATCGATAGAGACCGTCACTCAATTTAATCTCGTAAATTATATTTAATTTTTCCCGAATTTAATTTTTCCTATGCTGACGTAAACGACGTAAAGTCAGGAGAGAGAGACTTTTTCTGATGCTCGCTCGTTTTCTTCTCCCGGATCCGTCGCAATTCTCTCCTCTGTTGCCTCCAATTACGCACTCTCTCTTCCTCTCCTCCTTCATCACTAACTTTCACCTTAGATGTCTCACGTGCATGACAGTTTCCCTGGTTTCAGCCAACTGAGCATATTTGCGAGAGTGAATGAAATAAAGGCCACAAGCCATGTGCGCATATACAGCACAACGTTTTGCTGCTATCACTTTATTTTAGAACGAACAGAATGGGACAGATTTATCAGAGTAATCCACCATTCCCTCGAATCCCCCCCCCCCTCCCACACACACACACACACACACACACACACACACACACACACACACACACACACACACACACACACACAAAGGAAGCCACACGTCTCTTCCGGTATAACCTAACTTAAAGAAACAGTGTGCAACAGCACTTAGCAGTAAAGTCTAATTTGGATACATTTTATTTATTGATATAATTTACGGTTTTTGATTTTTATTTTTACAAAGAAATTTACACGTTCCCCCCCACCATAAAGAGTGTTGCTGCCACCCCCTAGTGGCAGCGCCACACTTTGGGAATCCCTGCTTTATATGATCAAGTGTTATGAGTAAGTCGATAACATTTGACAATAATGGATTAAAGTGGAAATAGGTTATACTGGTTTTATGAACGTTTAAGATCATTTTGTTTAACTTGACTTTTGGACCCATTGCCATTTCTGTTGATCCAGAATAAACATGGTTAGGGTCTCACTTTGGACACCAGTGAGTTCGTCCCACTTGGCATTGATTAGTCCAAGTTGGAACAGCTTTACAAAAACAAATTTGCCTGAGACTGTGATTACTATCTGTTATTTCAGTTGTAATAATCTTTGAGAAGCTATTGATTTTTTTTAAATATATTTTTTCCTTTTTCAAAAAAAAAAAAAAAGATTTCAGCAGCCCTTCAAGCTGAATACCCTAAACTGGAGACCTTGGCTGGTGGATGGATGTTTTACAAGGCAGCAGGTATGCATAGTGTTGTTACATCTCTAATAAGTGTTATTTTAAGACAGGTTTAAGAATTTGGTATTTACTTTCATGTTGCAAGAAAGTGCTGGCTGTAATTATTACCTAAAAGATTTAAATCCCTTTCCTGTTTTCCTAACTGTTAAAGGAGGAAGTGGCCAGAGAAAACTTACTTTAATCCCACCCGAGTCTGAAGTCTATACTGTCAAACTTCTAAAGACTGCATCCAGTAATGGAAGACACGTGATTTTCATCATTCCACTTCAAGAAGAAATCAACACAGAGCCACTACCTGCTAATGCTCCAGAGTTCAGCAAAATGCCAAAATCTCAATGCAAAACCTGTGGGGAAATTTTACCTCTACAAGTTCTTGCTCTGCATATTGAGTCCTGTACCAAAGCAATGGAAGACTGTGAAGAAGTAGGTTTTTTTATGCATTATATTCCAGCGATCCAAGCTGTCTTTTTCTCAAAATGGCTTAAAATTTCAGTGTTTATTGATCTATTATCTTACAACTATTGAATTATTTCTTTTAAAAAGTTTTTTTTTTTTTAAACAGGAATCTGATGAGGCTGCTGAACCAAGAGATGACCATGAGGACCAGGAAGTGTCTTTTGTTAACAGCGTTCATAACAACAAATGTAAGTATACTGGATATTGGAAAGTTATATAATAATCGATATTGTCAGTTAGATTGGTTAATCTTAAAACTTTAATAATTTCTACAACTATTCAGATGATCAATATTATGTTTTTTTTTTCATCCAAGTACACTGAATTACTTCCACCCTTGTTTTATATTCTAGTTACCACAAAGTTGTGACCAAACAATTTCTAAATATTCAGAGTTTTCTTCTAATTTTATTGTATTGCATTTTTTGGGTTTGGGGTGAAATTTGTTGATTTAACTGGAGCTTTTGCATTGCAAATTGCCAACAGCATTACACTATACTTACATTTTTATTTCAGCCACCGAAACAGTATGTCCTATATGCCAAGGAGAATACCCTGCTGATGTCATTGAGATGCATGCAAGTGGCTGCAGTGAAAGGTAAATGTAGACAAAATGTTTTGCTATAAGAAATTAGTCATTTTTCAATTGAATATGCTCTCACAACTACACTGCTCAAATAATAAAGGGAACACTAAAATAACATCCTAGATCTGAAGGAATGAAATGTTCTTTTTAGATACTTTGTTCTTTACATACTTGAATGTACTGACAACAAAATCACAATTATTATCAATGGAAATCAAATTTATTAACCTATGAAGGTCTGGATTTGGAGCCACACTCAAAATTAAATGTGAAATGGTTTGTACTTGTATAGCTCTGTAGTAATCGGACGACCCCAAAGCATTTTACACTACAGTCAATCATTTACCCAGTCCCACATACGTTCACATTCTGATAGTGGTAAGTTATTGGCCCATTTACACTACACTTTTTTTAGCCGAGACCAGTCCGAGCTCGGTAACCGAGATAACTGTTGTGTGTAAATGGTCAGCAGACTGAACTGGACCGCGCTAAACATAACCGGACCGCGCTAACTGCAGACCAGTTCCTGAGTAGGTCTCGGACTGTTTTTTTTATTTTTTTATCCCGGTTTTCTGATAAAGAGCGCATGAGCAGACCGCTTCATCCCCTTACAGTAAGCTGACTGTCCGCGGGTTTCCCGGCGTGTCTGGCTGCACGTCCCGATTCACACTCCGTTCGACAAATTTCAGACATTCATAATAATACTAGCTTCCTTGCCGTGCCACACGATTTCCAGAGATGATTCTGCTTAGCAGCGTGATGAACCTCAGTGTCTGTTGTTGTTTCCTGCGTCTGTAAATCCTTATTAGACGTTTGTTTGTCTTATCCACGTCCCAAAAGCCGACGCTGTCTAACCATAACATCCTGAATGTTACGGGCGCCGCCGTTTTGATTTGCTTTGTCCCGCCTTCAATCCCAGAGAGTGGTAGTACCGTAGATCGCCACTAGGAGGCGAGGAGCAACCAAGGAACCGGGATAGTGTGGTGTGTAAACGGTCGTCTTGGCTTGGTTAACTGATCCAAGCTCAGACTGGTCTCGGCTCGGTTAGTGTAAACGGGCCTTATGTTTGTAGCCACAGCTGCCCTGGGCAGACTAACAGAGGCGAGGCTGCCATACAACGGCGCCACCAAAAGTAGAAAAACACTACACACGGATCCAGCTTTGATGTAATGTCCTTAAAGCAAGTCAGAATGAAGTTCAGCAGTGCGTGTGGGCTCCATGTTCCTGTATGACCTCCCTACAACTCCTGGGCAGCTCCTGTTGAGGTGGTGGGTGGTCTCCTGAGTGATCTCCTCCCAGACCTGGACTAACGCATCCACCAACCCCTGGACCGTCTGTGGTGCAACGTGGTGTTGGTGGATGGAGAGACATGATGTCCCAGATGTACTCAGTTGAATTCAGGTCTGGGGAACGGGTGGGCCAGTCTATAGCATCAATGCCTGCATCTTGCATGAACAGGAGACACTACAGCCACATGAGGTCTAGCATTGTTTTACATTATGAGGAACCCAGAGCTAACCGCATCAGCATATGGTCTCACAATGGGTCTGAGAAGAGGCTAATTGATGGCAATCCAGAATTTGTGTGTGCAATATGTTGTATTTTTTGCAGGCCATCAACTGTGGACGTACCTCCATTTGACAGAACAATGGATGATGCAATATTAGAAGCACTACCTGGTCCATCTTCACAGGCTACATCATTTCAAAATCATCCAGCAAGTTATGAAGGATCTTCTGATACTGGCAACAAAACAGAGGGTTGGATATGAATTTGATTGAACATTTTTTAAATCTTGTTTAGTTTGATTTCTCTGTTTATGCCTCTGGTTTGGTTTTGCTGCTTTATTTTTTTCCTTTTGTTTTTCTCTTCTACAGATTGGAAGATAATACCCAACCAGGACAGGGCTGCTTGGCTGTACAGAGAGACAGTGCTTAACATGCACAGATCAGGGAAGCCACTGTATTTGCATATTGACCTCAGAACGTCCAGCTCAGAACAAGACTTTGCATTTGTTACATTTTACAAAGCATCCAGTGTTGAGTGGGCAAATCCTTTGCAATGCAGACTTGAAGGTTCACCTTTTTTTTGTGGTTAGTTTTGAAGGAGATTTTATGTGTTATGTTTTCTTAACAACCCCTAATATTTGTCTTAAAATTACAAGGTGACCCTGCACTCGGGGAGGGTGTGAACCGCTTCGTGGTATCCAGAGTCATGCAGAGGCTGAAAGATGGTTTCAACATGAATTTTGGTAAGTTGTTATTAGTGGCTCTTTATCAACTGTGAAAAAGTTTTAATCTACTTAATACTATTTAAAATCTATTTTTTGTAACAATATAAATATGTATTTAGGATATAGCTATACCTGCTATACAACCAAATAATTACTAAATGTTTGTATACAGGATCTGAAATTTTTTTTTATGTTTACACAGGAAATGCTTGTGTAACAAGGCTATTTGATGGAGAACCGGACCACCTTGTGCCTTCCTCCTCTGCATTTCTGGTTGAGAGTGACCTATTTCTAATGGCAGGCAGAATGATTGGCCATTGCTTTTTGCAAGGCGGGCCTCCACTGACAGGCCTTAGTCCTGCTATTGTCCACATTTTGTGTGGAGGGACACCTGAAACTGCAGTCATTGGGATCAATGACTGCCCAGACATTGATCTGAGAGAGAAAATTACATTGGTATACATTTACTGCACACAACACCTCATTGACATTTTAATATACATTTAATACTTTTTCCTAACTACGTACATTGTGTCCTTAAGCTTGAAGGGAGTTCTGAACTCTCCGCTGATGAAAAGGAGAAAGTTGACTCTCTGTGTCTAGCATGGGATCTCCCTCTGATGACAAGTGGCAACCGAAGATGGCTCTTTGAAAGGCTTCTGCATCATGCTGTAAAGCACTATTCATGAAATTATATAAAATCACTTTTTAACTGAGCAAAAATTACCTTTATCTTTTCTTAATAGGTAATTGGACGAGTTTTGAGGCAAATTAAGCAAATAAGAAAGGGCCTCAAAGAGACCTGTCTGTGGACCCTGATCCGTGAACGTCCAGATGCGGCTCAAATTATCTTCCCACGGGAGTCAAGTGCTGTGTTGACCCCAGAGGTAAATACAGGTAGTTCTGATTTTAAAAAGGGGGGGGGGGGGGGGGAGAAACAGGATCAAAACTTTTTTTTGTGTTTGTTTGTGTAGAGCATTCTGGATCGCATCAGATGGCCAACCATGACTGACGACAACGATGACGATGACGATTGCAGTGTGGAAGAGAAAAGCCGTGTCACGGGGTATCTTCGTCAGTTCATTCAAAATGGTATAACATTTTCACGCCCACAAACAAATAATTAAAATGAATGTAACATAGCGTTACACCAGATCCAATGTATCTCACTACCTTTCTAACTCCATTTCTTCAAAGTAAAAATGAGGATGTGTGCCAAACTTCAAGTATTTAGAACTGGCAATGGCCACACAGTAATTTTCTTGAAAAGTTAGTTTTCATTTTAGAAGTGATTTTTTTTCTTTTAAGAGTAGTATTATCCTTTACATAACCATAACACATATGTGTTGCAGCATCCACGGATGAACTGAAGGCCCTCATAAAGTTCTGGGTTGGATGCGAGGCTCCTACACAAAGTCTCAACGTGGAAATTAGTCACAGTAGTCTACCCAGGGCATCAACGTGCTTCGAGACACTCCGGCTTCCATCACACTACAAAGAATTTGAAAAATTCAAGAAAGACTTGATGGCGTCTGTAAATACACATGACACGGGATTTGGGCTTGTTTAAACATAGTGTTAACATTTTACAGTTTTAGTTGCCAGCATTTTGTTCATAGCCTTGAATGGAGCCTTTTAGGCTGAACAGTAAAAAAAAAGGCATGTTTTATTTTGTTATAAACGTGCTGTCCTGTCTTGCGTGTAGACATTTTTCATATCCGGTTATTGGCTTCATCCATTTCAGACAGTTTTATGGAAAAAGCCTGTAGAAGTTCTGTCTTAATATGAACAATAAAAACAAGCCTTGTGGAAACGGTGTATTCACTTTGATTAATATTGGTAAGAATTGAAAATACAGACTTTATCAGAGTGTATTTTTATTTTACAATGTGGAAAACAAAGGACTGCTTAATTGTCCCACCATATTTGCACAACCACAATCAGATCAAACTTGTTAAGTGTTGGACATACTGGACCGTAGCAACATATATGTCGTAGCCATGTGAGTCAGAAGGTCCCATTGGATCTATGGCTGCCCTCAGTGCCACAATTTGTTCGGGGTTCAACACGTTGCCAGATTCTGGAATAGTGACCCCGTAATGAGGGTCATCAAGTAGTCCACTGTCTTCCCAGTCAATGTGAGGCACGCAGAGTCCCTGCAACAAAGATGAAGAGCAAAAAAAGGGCCATAATTATGTTGCTACAACTTACTGAATATACTTAAATTTTAATGCATGGAGCTAAAGGTGGAAAAAAAATGACTGGACCTGACTTCTTTTTGTGTTCTGTGGATGAATGTATCTGTTCAGTGATAAATTGTGTACCTAAAAGACAGTGGTTTAAATCCTAGACTTTTTAGACGCATTTGTGCTCCACCCTACTTGAATCAAAAGATTGCATCACCTTAACAGCTATCAAGGGCTGCAGAGACCTGCTTGTCACCAATTTGTGGTCACCTAAATCCACTGAGTGTTTTAAAAAAGACCTTAAAACATTTCTTTTTAGCAAAGCTTTTGGTTCCCTTTAGATTTTTTTTTCTCTATTATAAAATAGATTTTTAATAATTATTTTTTATGCTTCTTTCATTTTTACCTGTAGTACTTTGAGATCTTTCGATGGAAAGTGCAGTATAAATTAAATGTATTATTAATTTATTTAACACAGGTGTTTAGAGGCAGGAAAACAGCTAAAACATGCAGGACAGTCGGTCACCAGGGCCAACATTGAAAACCACTAGTCTAACCAACGCTGAGATACAGTCTTACTTGAAGCAGTTTTTAGGAAATTTTTCCAAAATCCATTAATTATGTTAAAGGACCATAATAAACATGTTTTAAAGAAACCAGTTTTAGCGCCAACCCCCTGATGTATTCAACTGTTTGTTGTATTACGAGTGGTCAGATAAATTCCTTTCTGGTTTGAAATATAGACAATGTGAAAAACCTTACAATTAGCAACCACAAATAATACCTCTTACCTCTGTGATTTCTGGTTCAGCCACAACATGCTGGATGCTTCCCATCTCCCATAACTGATTGGGTGTTAGATTCCCCTCAGTTCTAAGTGGATGGTTATCCCAGCCACTGCTGAAGATGTCAAGACTTGCTTGGAGTCTTGGGATAAATACGACTTGCTTGGAGTCTTGGGATAAATACATAGTGACAACAGAAGATGTGTAAAATGTTTGCCAGGTCAAGCAAACCGTTGTCCTCTAGTGAGTGCAGGACAGTGTAGTAAATGTTTGTTACTGCACACCACACGTCTCTCCAAAGACGTTCAATTCTGAAAGGAGAGTTAAAGAAGAGATCATGGTTTGAATACAATTTTCCAAGTTCCATTACACAGCATTTTTAAAATTAGAGATAAAACTAAAAAGTGTGGAAAGAAAACACCTGCCAAAAGTCACTAAATTGTGAATGTCACAGGAATTGTAGAATTAAAGTATGCAAATTTGAACTTATTAAAATAAAAAAGGTATATGTATATTTCATAGTATAACACAACTAGTTCTAATACAAAAATGTGACTCAACCTGCCTTTGATTGTGCACACTCTTTCCAGCAATGAAGCTTGACCTTCCTGTCCCTCTGACGGAGAACATCAGCCGGGCAATGTCAACATTCTCGACACCATGATCTGCTCTTACTCTAATAAAAATATACACAAGATTTGTTGCATATTGATAAATGTGGTCCAAGCCATTGAACTCCTGATCTTTCCAGTTTGTATCAGCATACCACTGACACAACTTTTACAACAATTAATATCATGAATAACTTTTCAGTTCACTGCAATCTATCATGCAGATTCTTTAAAAATGTATTGCATGTTAAGAAATTACAATTTATTTTGTAATCACAATATTATTTTTATAAATTACACATACAATTGTATTGGCAGGAAAATCAAATCATGTAAGATACAATGTAATATGGTGGCCAAAATAAATGTCTTCGTCATGATAATGACAAATAGTTCCTTTATTTACCTTAACGGAAATCCAAATGTGTCCACTGATTGCTGGAATAAGGCAAGGGCTGTTGAGGACAAATTGTTGTTTGCAGCACAAAGGTACATGATCTGCAGAAAATGTAAACAGAATGTACAGTTTTATTTCTCAAACTAATAGTAAATGATGTCTCTTTTACATTACACATACCTTTCTTGAAAA
The DNA here is from genome assembly GCF_011125445.2 of Fundulus heteroclitus. Lineage (NCBI taxonomy): Eukaryota > Metazoa > Chordata > Actinopteri > Cyprinodontiformes > Fundulidae > Fundulus > Fundulus heteroclitus. Next base: position 75,643 of record NW_023396524.1, read on the forward strand.
GCCATCAATGCCCCCAAAGATTACAATGTTGTATCTGTGTAGACAAAACAAAGTACAATAATGCACAGAATTAGTGCAAGTAAGTCCCATTTGCATAGTTCTGAATTTCTCACAACATCTTTCAAACAGAGCAGGTAAAAAACAAAATTGAATTGCACTCTTTGTAACAAATTAAAAGATACACACCGAACAAGTTTGTGGTTGGTGTCGATGTGCATCAGAGATTTTGGAGCAGGAACTGAGTAGGTGCGCCGCACAACACATCCTAGCTGGGTCATCCTGCACAGGGTGCCAACAGTATCTATTCGGTGCATGGAGGCCCGCACCCTTTCCCACTGGACTCGGAACCCTCTAGCCTGCAATGCTCCCTTAACCAACCGATACCCAGCATGAGGCATATCTTTTTTTATGTCACATATCAATTGGTCTAGCTCTGAGTCAGAACAGGTGCTGTAGAGGGCTCTAACAGAGAAGGAAGACTCTCCCATTCTTCTGCAGATGGTACGAGTGGACACGCCCAATAGGTTGGCAATGCATGGCACTGGAAGACCTTGGTTTAGCAGATGTAAGAGGGTATCAGAAGATATATCAAATCTTGGACGTCCAGTTACCCCTTGGGTAATCTGAACAGACACGGTAACGGCCTGATTTTGTCTCTCTTGCACAACTAAAGTGTGCAAATCTGCCAACGCATTCACTATGGCCTCGGGGATGTGAACCTGATCAGACACAACACTAAAAAGAACCACTTCTTGGGAACACACAAACTCAAGGTAATCCAAGCTGAGTGGCTGCTGATTGACAACATGCTGAATTCGCGTTTGAAGCCTCTCCAACATGCTCTGTGCAAGCAATTCCTAAAAAGAACAGGAAAAACAGACGTATACATTTCTTATTCTGGTAAATTAAAGTATTTTCTGGTAGGAAATAAAAACTTTTTTGGGGGGAAGCATTACTTGTTAACTGAAATTGAGACGGGCAGCAGAAATTAACTGATTAAAATCATCAGAGAACAATTTACTTAGGTTGATTCTTCTGTATGATAGGGCATGCTTTAAAACCCAAGAAACAGCAACATCTGTGCTGTAGGTTTCTTTAATGATCATGGGTCAGGTTTATCTTGTAGAGAACGTTTTATACAACAAACAATTATTGATGTGCAGCACGGTCGATCTGAAAAGTAACAGATCAACCATGCCTTTAACTGAAATTGTAAATGCTCTATCTGCATGTTTATGACATAGTCAGATATTCATTTTTCACCGTGAAAGTTTGGAAACTCACCTGTGGGGTGCTCATGGTGTTAGCTTTGAAATCCCGTCTGTCTTCCTCACCCAAACCGGCGCGTTTCCGTTGTTTCGAGTGCGCCCCCTGCTGTCGGGAAGTCAAAACTACTCCTATTGTATCACGTGACTTTTGGCAGAAATGTGCCGCAGAGGGTTTTGTACTCGAGGAGAAGCTGTTTTGTGCGAGCAGAGACCGTTTTGTACTCGGGGACAATTTATAAATGATATTTTGAGTGCAACATTTGAGGACAGTTTGCAAGACAAGTTTTATTTGTGTGCAAAACAATTTTTTGTGTGCAAAACCAGTTTTATTTGTGTGCAAAAAAAATTTTTGTGTGCAAAAAAATTTTTTGTGTGCAAAACAACTTTTATTTGTGTGCAACACATTGTTTTGTGTACAACGTTTTGGCATCAAAATAATTCCATACAATCCCAGGGGAGGCCAAGCTCGCTGCGGCCTCACCGGCTTCACTATCAAGCGCCACCAAGGATTTACATAAAAATAGCGAAAAGTCTGCGATTTTAAAGAGAATATGATAAAAAATAACTAAATTAGATAAAAAATTACTTTTATTACAAATGACTGCGTGAATCACAATATATATTATGTTATCATTATTATATATTTTCTTTCTTTCCATGATGACAGGTGAGGCCTGGCCTTACTTGCCTCCCCTGACTGCACGTCACTGCATATAAAACATCCTTTGTGATCAAATAAACACTGAACAAAGTTACAGCTGAACTGTAAAGCCCCCCTGTTTACATATTATTATCCAGCAATACCATTTCTCTGCATTATTTCAGGGTTTAGTAAAGGGAATGAAACAAACTCCTGTCATATGGTCACCATGGTAACATGGAGAGTCACTCCAGCAGACTCTGAAGCAGCAGCGTTTTATTGTTACATTTATATTTGCTGATGCAATATTCAGGACAGAGCTGTCTGCATCACCTCTACACAGCTTGTCTGACCACAACATGGCCGTGAATCAGACACACTGCCTGTTCTAGGTTTAGTAATTTGACGTCATTTGAGGAATGCCCCATTACTGTTAACCCATCCGCCGTACTTATAAAGGGAAATGCAACATTTAAAGACACTCTGCAATTCATTACACTTTGATGACATTTGTAGCAGAACAATACTTCATGTTTTCACATTATTCTTTCATAAAGTGTAGATAATATTTCTTTACTGGTTTTCCTAACCCTAACCCATTTACTGCTTCAATGGAGGCTGCAATCTTTTTTGTCTTTAAAATTTTTATTGAAATCATAAAAACAAACTTGTAGAAATAGTCTGCATGCCTGGTGTTTGAATTCATACACCTGTGGTCATAAGTAGGGTTAGAACATCTGATTTCCATAATTTAGATGGGTGGAGACGCCTTTGTCTAGTGGAGTGTGTCTAGTTTTTCAATCTGGCCAAATTGCATGTGAGACACCTTGACTTTCCCCCTTTGACTTCTAAGGTGGTTTTAAACAGTTTTTAGCAATGTGCTAGCAGATATATCCCAAAATCAACCTTTACCATTCTAGGTCTGGATCTATTTAATTCCTGTCAGGAGAGCGTTACGTCTAATTTAACACTCATTTATAAACATAGTGGCATTGGCTCTCATTAGTGTCTGTGTGAAGGCTTCCCAGCTACCACTGGGAGTCTGGAGGAGAATCTGTGCTTTTGTCTTAGGCTGATGAATGTCTGAGAATCATAACCAACTTTACATGCTATATGTGTAAAGTTAGATTCTAATATGTAAAATAGCTGGAGGTATAACTTTATTATCAGGAATATGCTTTAATGTTAACTTCTAACCAGCAAACAGCAGAAACTGTAACATGTGGAATTTCTGTCAGCTCCACAGCTGCTACTACAGATAAATCTGTGCTTGACACATTTAAAGGGACATTTTCAATTAAGGATACATTTTAATCACTTATTGTGTGAAAATAACAATCACTGTAATGTAAATTTACTGCTTACATTTATTTATTACATTAAATGAAAATACATTCTTAATTCCTAAGGAACATTAAATGCTGGTATAACTGGAGCTTCTTCAGTGAGCTGATTGGTTGCATGCAGGAAGGATCTCATGTAAATCTGAGCTCTAACGAGGCCTCACCATCAGGTCTATAAAACCTTAGAACTCAACACTAGTCCAGACTTTTAAATAAAGTTTAAATAAACTGATAAAGCTTCCTGGATGGGAACATCTACAGATTCAGAATAGAAGCCCAGTTGTTTGTTTTTTAACCTTTTTCTGGATTAATCTTGATCTGGATGACTGAGAATCATCACCAGCACACGCCTCCTTCCTTTATGTCCATTTTAGATATTTTGACACAGAATGTTAAAGGAGAATAAGTAGATTATCTCATTTGTGTGTATTTCTTTCTGTATGTGTCAATAAATCCTTTATTAGTTATTTTAAAGGAAGGTTTAACAATAAAGGTTTCAGAGAAAGGTTCATCTTCAAGACAATTCACTGATCTCTAAGTGGAATAAATGGTTTATTTTCCAAACTCAATAAAAATATAATTTAAATACTAGTTACTTAATTGTAGAGAAGATTATAATGACTGTTTTGTATCATAATGAAAAAGCTTTAGGTTCAGGGAATGTTACTGGTGAACAGCAAATGGACCGAGTTCTACAGAACCACAGAGAACCAATCAGAGTGAGCTCCAGTCCAAACTAAATCTTTGACTTTAAGCAGAGAAAAGTGTTTAATGATGGCGACTAATCAATGAGGCCCAAAAGCAAACAGATCAGAGCTGTTAAACATGATGTAGCAGCATCCAGGACGCCTCCAACAACATCCATTCTTTCCACTTTCACTGCTGTGGTTCTGGAGAACATCCAACACACACCGCTTCACATATGAACATAGAAATGTGGAAAAAGAGCTGAGCTCACGTTAAACACATGTTGGAATGAAAACATTTCAGACTGACTCAGTTTCCACAGTTACAGCAGTTAGATACAGCTCACCTCTCTGAGGATGCAGGTCCTGAAGGTTTGAAGTCAATGAGACGACTCTTGGACCTGTCGCTCTTAAAGGACACACAGCTGGGTTCTGGTTGATGTTGAAATTTACGTATCAGTGTCTTTACACTGCAGTGAGAAAAAAACGTATGTCAACACATTTGGAGATTTAAATTTTTTTTTTCAAATACGACTGATCATTAAACAAAAGCTGTGAGACACAACAGAACCAGACAGATCATAAACTTGATGTTCTAAATGGTTCCCATCAGAACCGATCCAATCCTCCATCATGTTCCTGATCATTGATCCTCCTGAATAAAGTCCAGCCTTGTTTCCAGAGCAGAAAGAGCTGTTTCTGAGACAAACATGTTGGTTAGAAATGACTGAGAGGACAGTTTGGTGATATTAGTGTTGAGCTCTGACATGGAGAAGAATCCTGAGTCCTTTTCACTCGGACCATCAAGGCGGTTCTGATGGAGCTTCATTAAGTCTTGGTGTTGTGTTTGTAACGTACTGAGGTGGAACCAAAGCTGATCCACTGCTGAGTCCAGAATAGAGGTTGTTCTATACGCATGATCAATAATGAAGTGAAGCAGCTGATGCCCACTAGTCAGAACTGACAGTTTTCTCCATTTTAACCAGGATCACTGATTAAAATCATGATGTGATGAGTTGTCAGCTTCATTTATTCACACAACAGAAATTCATCTGAATTTTAATTAAAACTGGACTGTTGGTCTGGGTCGTATTCAGACAGAAACTAAATGTAAAGATTCTTCCATAAATGTCTGATCAGCCGTCCTTCTTTCTAGGATGAATAATGTTGAACACATGTTGGTCATCAAGATCCAGGAAATGTTCTGGAAGTTGGTGAGTTTTTCCAGATGTGTCCTGCTGGAACCCAGAGCTCTAAGCAACAGGCTGGTGTCACTCAGCTGGTTGTGCAACACTGACTTGCTGTTTGTCAGAACCCACTGGTACCATGCTGAGCTGCTCTGTTCAGTCTGGATGAAGCAGCAAAGAGGAACAGCAGCAGCTTCAGGACCACTTGGTCTCTTCTGGCCTGATATAGTGAGAACGCTGTGTGAAAAGGGCTCTGGACACTTAGAGATGCTGATCTCACCTCTGAGCGTGGCTCTGGCTCTCAGCTTCCCCACACAGAGTGGTTTTAGAGGGAGGGACTCCCTCCTCTCTGTCCTCACACTGATCCATGCTGCTGAATTCACATCCACATCAGCTCACACACACTTTCTACCTTCACCTGCAGAGGAAACACAAATCATTCATCTGCACATCAACTCTGATCATCCTTTACATCATTAGTGCTGGAAAAAGATCAGCTGCTCCTCCTCTGATTGGCTCTTCTTCTCTGCTTCATATCAGTGTCAGTTGAATGCAGTCAGACAGCAGTGAGAGGCAGAGGAAGCTGCCATCAGCTGCTGTACTTCTACTATCAGTCCACTAGATGGAGCCATGGAGCAACATTTCATCCACTGACACTGATTCACTCGGACTGGACATCAGCAACTATTTTATTTCACAATCATCAAACTCTACAAGTGGATAATCTGCTGCATCAAAGCTGAACTATTTAATAATCTGACTGAAGCAAACACATTTTAACACTGATGTCATTTTATTTTGAAAGGACTCACAGGAAGCAGCAGGAAGCTGTTGTGTCTGACTTTAATGGGAGACCAGAGTTTGATTCCAGGAAATAAAGCATGAAGCAGTTTGTTGAGTGAAGAAAACAAAGAAACATCAGCTGTTCATCATGTTGTTTGGCATACATTTTCAAATGTATGCAGATGACACTGTAATTTATACTCATACAAGGAGTGTTAAACAGGCAGCTTCTATTCTGACCTTAGCCATGGAGGAAGTAAATGACTCACTTTTTAAATCATGTTTGCTTCTCAATTCCAAAAAAACGGTCTGTTTGATGTTCTCAAAGCAATCAAAAGAAATAAAAAGCTCCGGAGTATTCTTGAGAGGAGAAGAATTACAACTTTTCACAGAATTCAAGTACCTCGGCGTGATACTTGATTCAACTTTGTCTTTCAAAAATCATATTAAAAAACTTGCCAATACTGTCAAATTTAACCTTAAATATTTTAAACAAATCAGGCCTTTTTTAACACTTGGTGCTGTTAGAATGGTTCTCCACTCAATGATTTTATCTCACATTGAATACTGCATCACAAGTTGGTCTCTCACCACAGTTACCAATTTAAAATTAATTGAATCACTGTACAAAAAATCTCCTAAATTGTTTGACCAAAAACCCAATTCTTTCCATGTATGTAATATCTTGAATAAGTACAATCTCTTAAATTTTGAAAATTTTATAAAGTTTAAGTATGTATGCTTCATTTATAAAGCGCTACATGGACTAGCTCCACCTCCTGTGTCTACCCTGTTCAAACCTAAGACCTCATTAATGTGCTTTGTCCCTATTCTAATAAATAAATAAACAAATAAATAAATAAAATAATCTAATTATCCTGTAGATTAGTCTTCAGACAGCAGAGATGAAACTTTGTGCTGAAATCAGAAGTGAACATGTTCTCCAGACATCAGAGAGCAGAAACAAAGAGGAAAGTTCCTCAAGACAAAGTTCTGGTAGGAAACAAAGCAAACTTACAGTTTGTTCAGGTCCAAAGTGCTGAAGAACAAGATCTGAACAACAGACTGAGACCAAACAGAACCACCGTAGAACCAGACTGGGAGCCTCACCTGAACAGGTCAGGGCAAGCTGAAAGTTACAGTTAGAAATGTTGCATAACTGATGACGTCACAGCTCACCTGGTTTGTAGTTTTTCTTTCAGACTAAAACAGTCAGCAGAGCGTCTGCAGTGATATCAGAGGCAGGTTGATAAAGTCTTGATGAGAAAGGAGAGAAGTTCTGCTGAAAATGTTTCCTGATGGCGTCCTGAGGAGAAATGAGCCCAGAGAACAGAGCTGCTGGTTGCTTCCTGCTGCAGGAACTGCTCAGACTGGTCTGGCTGAGTGGGAGTCAGAGGAAAGTTCACCTGCTGACGTCTGAAGACATGAAGCCTTCTCATGACTCCCAGTGTGAACACAAACACTCTGCTGCTGTTTAAATGGCTTCATTGTTGTTCTGCTGATCCAGCTTCTGTTCAGCTCTGATGGAACCACAACCTGATTTAACTGGGAACCAACTGGACTCTTCATTGCTGGAGATTTGTCTCCCTCTGCTGGTGAAAAGATAAACTGCATGATGTCTGATTATTAAACCATTTGCTGCGTTTTTAAATGATCCAAACATGTCAGCAGCTGCTGGAGTTCTGGAGGGTCGCTCCAGAAATACCAACGCAGGTCTGAAAGCTTCACAGGAGGAGAGACAGAATCACCTGGATTACAACTGACTCTCAGCGGATACTGCTTTTTTTTAAAGGACCAAAAATGCAGAATATGTGAGAAAATTCTACAGCAGAAACTGATCTGAAGGTTTCTAACAACAAGCTGCAGACTGAGGAGCAGAAGTGGAACCAATGATCCCACATCTGCTCCCGTTTCTCTAATTTCATAAAGGGACTGATTTCCTTCATGCCTTTTATGGGAGATTTAAGCTTTTACAGGGAACGTTGCATCTGTTCCTGTAGTCCCAAGTTCAAAGGTCATTCCTCTACCATTCTGACCGGGCTTTCCTGAAAGTAACTTCTGGTTACTGAAGTTCTGTGGTTCTGTGGCGAATCCGAGGCCTCAATGCTCCCAGGAACACGTTACGCTCACAGGAAATCACCGATTATCTGCTGCAGCATGGAGAACGTCAGCAGTCAGGTCATGGTGAGGCTGAGGACTCGACTGGAGAACTGGACCTCCTTCTGGTTCTGGTAAACCAGGGAGAAAACACAGTGATTGTGTCATGGTTGAGTTCTGGTTTGGCTTCATTTTTCTGTTATTTTAATTTTTTCATCTCATGTGGGTTTGGTTTGACTTTATTTATTGTTAGTTTTCATTGTCATCAGTTATTTTCTGTCATCTTCACTTCACCTCCTCAGTAGTCAGTCACACCTGTTAACAATTTACCAGTCAATTAGCCAGACCCTTGTTCCACCTGTTTAGTGCTCTATTTAAAACTCCCTCTGCCTTCAGTTCGGCCCTGGGCCGTCTTCAGTTATCCACCTCTCCATGCCAGTCCCTGTTTTGCCTTGGAAGATTTGTTTTTGTTCCTGTTGTTAAGGTTAGTCCTGCCAGTCACTCTAAAGACTGTTCATTCACTGTTTGTTCCTGGAGAGGTTCTGCTCAGTGCCCTGGTATCTCCTGTAGTGATGGCGAGATGAAGCCTCATGAGGCATTGAACCACTCAGCCAACTGGTTCGAGAAAAGGTTCATTTCTTGACGGTTCATGTGCACACAGCACCACCTACTGGCAAGTTGTATAATCACAGCCAGCTGTATCTTAACACGTGTGATGCATATCATTTTTGTCTATTATGGCTCTTGGGAATGACTTCACAGAAGGTGTAGGACGAAATCATTTGTCTACATAAATTTTGTAAACACATGTGTACAATAAAATATTGTTTGAATGTATTCTCTGTGTGTAATTATTCCCAAAATAGTAGTGACATGATATGGCATGTTGTGTAATAATGTTTTTCTGTGACTCTAGATAAATGGCATGGGCTTAATCAGGCAGAGGACAATGAAAGTGCTTGTGGAACTAGGCAGGGGGTAGTGAATAGGCTAATGCTTGTGTAACTTGGATGATTTCATGCATTTTTATTAAGAAACAACAATTTCTCCACAGTTTTTGGTTTCAAATGATTTCTCTTTTTTGATACTACTTGTCCAACCTTTGAAAAGACACGCTCACATGGCACAGATGATGCCGGGGTGCATAAATAAATAAGTGCAAGTATGTACAGATTGGGGTACTGTGACCGATGATTAGCCCAGTACTATACGATCCCACAGTTTCCCTTCAGCAGCAACACTGAAGCACACAGAGGTTCCCGCTGCGTCTTTACGCACGATCCAGCTGCTGATGTCTCCCTCCTTTCAGCTCAATGCAATTCTAGACAGTAACAGTTTATAACCTTTATCACCTTTCACAGCAACAGGTTTCTCATCTCAGTCGACCAGACAAATCTCTATTGCTCTCCTCAGTGCGCTCTGGGCGGTGAGGTGGGAGGATTTTACCCGATGGTGCGCTGTGTGCGAGGGATAAACAGGGTGGAAATGCATAAATAAAAACTGTAAAGGGCTCCTATACAGTGATCATAGGAGCTGACCGGTCTGAGATCAGCCTCCTGATGTTACAAGTTCTTTAAAATGAAAGCGCGCACCCAAATTACAAGTAACGTAATTTTGCGCACCTGAAAAAAGCGCACGGCAGAAGCGCATCGAAGCGCTGAGGCACAGAAATGCGGTGCATGTAGTTAAAAAATGCAGAATTAATAAAAACAACTTATAACCAGACGTAGCGTTTTAAACTGCATCTGGTGAGCAGAACTGTTTTATGATCCAGAGTGCAGCCTTCACTGGTAAGGCTTTATCTGGCAGCAGCTCTCTGCCCCCGCCCCCTCCCCTCCTGCGTACGTAGTACAGGACCTTACCGGCACACTTTCAACCGCTGGTTAAGACTAAAATTATTCATAACTCTGATCGCTCTTCCTGCTGCTCTGTTAACATGAACTGCAGCAGGAATTACTGATGGCCACAAGCTGTGAAAGAAGCTGAAACATCTCAGTAGAAGGCGGAGTTTTTATCGTCCGCTGCCCAGATGGGCGTTGGGATTTTTATGCGTGAAAAATGCCATGTTTGCGTGTGACCGTGTGAAGTCAGTGACGGTCAATGCGTGATAGTTGAGAGCACTGATCTCCTATCTCTCTCCTAAACTCTCCAAACACCAAACTAACTGTCTCAAACTAAATAACCACTATCCAAACTCTGCTATCCAAACTATCAAAACTCTATCCACTCTCTCAACTGACCGCAACTCGCCTACAACAACCCACATTTTGAATGAAGCCTGTGGGGTTTCTAAAAGCTGTCGAAGCTGCGCCAACATCTGAGCCACTTCCCGAAGCAGTCACGTGGTACAGCCGGCCAGCGAGGCTTCGGACGTCATCGTTTTCGGCTCCTCCCCTAAATGAAGCAAGCCTCGATACGCGCTTCACGGAAACGCCCCCTCCATTACTCGACACACGCCTCGAAGCCTCGGCACATCACGTAACATCACTACTAATAATCCTGTAGATTAGTCTTCAGACAGCAGAGATGAAACTTTGTGCTGAAATCAGAAGTGAACATGTTCTCCAGACATCAGAGAGCAGAAACAAAGAGGAAAGTTCCTCAAGACAAAGTTCTGGTAGGAAACAAAGCAAACTTACAGTTTGTTCAGACGGTCCAAAGTGCTGAAGAACAAGATCTGAACAACGACTGAGACCAAACAGAACCACCGTAGAACCAGAACCTACTTCCGTTCAAACTGAAAGTAAAAATAACGAACGTAGCGGGCCATGACGTCACAGGTCACCTGGTTTGTAGTTTTTCTTTCAGACTAAAACAGTCAGCAGAGCGTCTGCAGTGATATCAGAGGCAGGTTGATAAAGTCTTGATGAGAAAGGAGAGAAGTTCTGCTGAAAATGTTTCCTGATGGTGATTTTCTGATTTCCTGCTCCAAACAGAGCAGGGTTCATGGTATTTCTACCTTTTCTAAATCTGCTTTAAAATCTTCTTTTGTCATTCATTCATTTATCATTCTCTCCATCACTTCACATACATGAGAAGTTAAAGCTATGGATCTATAACTTTCTGTATTAGATCTCTCTTTCCCTGCTTTCAGGATTGGTACGATGATCACTGCTTTCCAAGCTTTAGGTAAATTACCTTCTTCCCAGATTCTGTTATTCCAATAAAACTGTGTTAGATGATTTACTGAGCTGACTGATCATAATAGAGATGATTTGATCTTTACTTGGAGATGAGTTTATTTTCCTGAGAGTTTTCTTCAGTTCTGATGATATGTAAACTCAGATTAATTGGCCCAAAACTTTAACATTTCACAACCCAGAAAAAAAGCAAAACAAAATTAAAACGGGAATAGATAATAAACAATAGTTGACACCAGTCTATCCCAGTCTATGGCTTCACATGATATAAACTGAAAACAGTGTAATTGGAACTGGAAGCTAAGCATTTAATGCTTTTAATATTTTTGTGGCAGTGACAGTCATCTGATGTCAGCAAGTCAAAAGGTCTAAAGGAGAGACTCACAAAACGTGCTGACATAAAAAGTGACATTCTATAGATAATTTTGGTTTCTCTACCAACTGAATTACAAAAATGTCTCCAATAACCTTTTTATGGCACTTTTAAAAGTTCTTTTAACAAGAGCTTGTAACCTTTCGTATTCAATAAATTCTGAGTTCTAATTTTTCTCTAACAATCTAAGAGATTTATTTCAAGATTTTATTACAAAGTCGTTTGTCCACTAGTAATATTTTTTTTTTTTACATTATATTTTTTGCTTTGGATGGATTGTAGTGCTGCACCTAAAATGGCTTCACAGATATAAACATTTAAATAATCAAGATCCAAGTCAAGATTAATATTTTGCTTTTCTTCATGTCAAATTATTTTGTATTTCAGCACAGAAATCAAGCAGAAATATTGATCTTTCTACACCTTTGTTATCATATCGTCTTATCTCTTAACTCACTTCACTTAGTATTGGATATTGATCACTTTGTATAGTTGATTCTCTGAAATCTTTCTAATTGCTAAGGTTTTCAGATAGCAGACTTAGGTCTGGTATTCAGATCCATTTCTGATCTTAACTCTGGTACCACTTCCATCACTACAGTTCCTAAAATCATATATTTCTACCACCACCTCTCATTTCCACCAAACAGTGACTGTAAGCATTAAAATCTCCACAACAATTTACTTTTCCTTTTACATTTTCCATCAGTCGATCAGAAATGTTTCTGGAAGAAAACTAATCAAGTTTTTAGTGGAGATTTGTTTCCCTCTGGTGGTGAAACGATAAACTGCATGATGTCTGATTATTAAACCCATTTGCTGCGTTTTTAAATGATCCAAACATGTCAGTGATGGTAAAAAGTGTGCAGAACCACAGTCAGTTCTAAGCTTTCATTTATCAGGACATGAATAAAAGATCATCTGTTCCTCAGCAGCTCTTAAAATGAGGGAAATACAACAGCAGCACAGATTCCATTGGGTCATTATTTAGTGAACAGAACCAGAAGCAGAACCCTGAAGCAGTGAGTGAAAAACTAAGTCCATCCTTTCTGCTTCCACAGCAGGTCAGAGGCTCAGTAGCTGCAAGGAGCTGCTGATCACATGACAATCTGCACTTTAACCATTTTTAGCCCTTTAACACTAAACAACAATTAGTTGATGCTTTGGTGGAATTATGGCATCAAAACAGAAGCAGAAAAACAAGATAAAAACCAAGAATCCACTAAAAACTACAAACTAAGACCAAATAATGCTAAAAATGCATCAAAGTAACAAAGTAAACTGTAGTCCTTAATATCAGCACACTGCTGCTGCTAAAATGAGCCGTTGTTCTAATGCAGATTATTACTAGAGCTCCTAGAGAATTATTTCTCCTTATTTTAGTGCTGCTGAGCAGAGTGTCGACAGTCTCTGGTTAAAATCAGCATCAGTTGAGGATGTTCTGAAGATCCAGGTTTAAACCCTGATTTCATTTCAAACCATCAAAGTCAATTTAAAGTCAGAGTCAGAGAAAAGAGCAGAGAGGAGGCAGCTTGGTCCAAACTCCTTCTTTCCACCTGCAGCTGTTTTCCAGCTGTTCTCCACAGGTGGAGGCTGGATGTTTGGGAGGAGAGAAGCGGCACATTAAAGCTCCAGATGTTCCCAGCTGGATTCTTCCCACAGCAGCTGGAACAATTGCACAGATGAAATGATTGAGTCCTGAAAAATGGGATGTTTGGATGTGATCAGGTCTGCAGATGCCACTGACTGGGATTTGTGAAGAAAATGTCTCTCAGAGCTGTGAAGAGCTGTGCTTCTTTAGAGGGAAAGCTCTGAAATCTTCACTCCTCCCATCCAGTGGTGTTCAGGTGGGCTCAATGGAGCGCACCCAGCAGGACTTGATCTGAATCAACTCCATTTGATTTCTAAGCACAAAGAAAAAGCCTCTAACAGTTCTGTGTGTATTGATGGAAAATGGCTTTTAGTAAAAAGCTCCAAGTGTGGATCAGATTTCTGAGCTTCAGCAGCAACCAGAACTGTTGCTTAAAGCTGAAGTTAGAAGTCAGAGAAAAGCTGCAAAAGAAAATCAAAGCAGCGACTCAGACGTTCTTTCCTTCCATGAAGCTCATTGATTGTTGGCAACACATCACACCCAGCACAGTAGAAACATGAAGCTTCTGCTTTTAAAAGCAACTCATGGCTTTCATCTTTTCAGCTTTTAGTGCAACACAAACATCTGGACTAAAACTGATGTGAGAGCAGCTTCTGGTTCCTGAACAACGGCTCTGGAACGTTGATTTCTGCACTTTTCCAGCATCTGGAACATTCCAGCTCCACAGTTCACATGTTAGCTTGCTGTCAATGTTGCTAGTAAACCTTTAGTACGTGTTCAGTGGACAATTTGGATTCAGCTTGACAGGAGAACACCTCCAGATGTTACTCAACACATTTCATTAAGATATGATGTGGAATTTCACATTTAAAGCTCATCAACATGTGACTTTACAATTCTATTGATCAAAACTGCTGAGGTTTACATTGCCACACTATGTACATACTAATTACACAGAAAATAAAACAAGGTCCAGAAAAAGCTGAACTAGAAACAGGTAAGTATAAAATGTTGAAATGATGAAGAACATTTCCATAGTTTGCTGCCACAGAACTTTGGTTCCAACAACACAATAGACGGTTCCAGCTGGATTCCCTCAGAGCTTTCAGGACATCTTCTTGTCAGCCTAGGCACGGCTCATGGAACCATCTGCCACACGTGTCCCTGGATCTGCACAACAACTTACAGAATATACACATTAGGGGACAAGGAGGTGGCTTTTGCTGGCTTCATACTATCTTTTCATCGTCACATTTGGTTATTGAACAACTACAGAACGGGTCAAGCTATGTTCCAGAAAATGAGTTTTTATCAAATCAATAAATGATTAAAATCTGGGAGTCAGCCCCAGGTAAGATGGCCGCCACATCAGCTCAGCTACTGGGAAGCTTAATGAAATGAACTCAAAGAATTTCACATGTATTGTTTTCTAGATTTCTGTGGAGGTAAATGTTCTTCATCCAAACACTGACTTCTACAGCCAATCACTTTACTACCTTTGGAACACAGAGAAATGACTTTTAAAAGTCACAGCTGCTTCTTTGATGAAGTTATCTCAGTAATATGTTCATAGGAAACTCTCCTGAAGTAATCCCTGGGGATTTTCCCTCACCACATCATCATTATCATCATTATCTTTTTTACAGTGTATTCTAAATACTGATATATCTATAACAATGGCACATAAAACATGTGAACACAAATCGCTTCATTTCACATATTCCACTAAAACAGTACATCCAATAACATCCAATTAAAGGTAATATTATTATTTTTTCATGTTAAAACCCTTGATGATCTGCTTTCCCTCAATGACTGTTAGACCTGTATTTTTACTTTATGCTCTAAAACTAAGTCAGTTCACAGATTCACAACGTTCTGAATAAGCATTGTTACTGAGGTACAGGTATACAAATGACTAAATAATTACAAATGCTAATGCGAGTGAGCAATCAGGCCTTCATCTGACTTAGTAGCTGACTAAGCTGGCATTTAGTTACCTGCAGACAATCTGAAAGCCGTCTACTGTTTTCATGTTGCAGATCCTGCTGAGGATTAGCTGAATATAGCATGATCACACGTCCATTATGACACCATGAAATGCTCCACATGCTGAGGATTCAGTTACTAAACGGCAGAAAATCAGCAGCAAACAATACATTTACTCAGCCAGTTTGTAACTGGAGGCTCTGGCTGCTTTTACCATAGAACACAAGGAGCAGTTGTTCCATGAATCAAAGTCTACAATGGCAGAAAATAGGTAACATCACCTTTATGGTTCCATGTGTTCCATCCACTAAGATCAGCTCCATGTTCAGAGGTCACACTACCACATCTTCATAGAAAACAAGCTTCCATCCTTTTCTTTTGCTGCTATGTGTTAAACTACAGGATCATTGTTATCTGTCAACATCCAGATCATATTTATAATGAAGCAATGCAGTTTGCAGACAATCCCAATGAAGTGTGACAGAGTTTGTGAAAACCAAATGATCTGCTGAAGCTAGATGTGGCCAGCAAGGCAACAGGGATGCAGCTACGCTGTTTTTCTCTGCCCACATCATCCAACCTATTGCTGGGACATTTACAGTAAAGCTTAACACTTCAGGGCCAACCTAAAAACCTGCCTTTGTTACACATGCAGAGAATCTTTATTACTACATATAGACCAACATTTTAAGCTCTGCTCATTCTGAAGAAGATTCTTGACATTCTTTGGAAGAGTTAAATGTGACAGTGATGTGTGTTTGAAATGTGAAATAAATGCAGTTTATGTAAATAGTAAATGGTTTCATATTTATGAAGATGTGCTGTGAATCCTTGAATAAATAGCTTTTTACCTCTTGGTGCACCTTTTAAATTCCTTTTTGTCTGGGCCATCTTTTCAACTACCTTAGTGATTTCAACCAGATGTTGACAGTGAACACCTCATGCGTATACGGAGCTCTAGAATGATTCCAGTTGCTTTATGTTGTTGCCGTTGCTCTCTCTAGCTGCCCTTTTGTCTTCTAATGCTCCAGTTTAGTTCAACTCTGGCTAGATTTCACCGTGTTAACTCCAAACTTGTTGCAGTCCGCCCTCATCATTCTTCCTTCAGCCAAGATGCGGCTGACACTCATGTTTGTGTGGAAGCAGAATAATATTCAAATAATAAGAAGAAGCTGCTGCATATGTCTCTATGCTTGCATCCAAAGCCTTGAGTGAAGGCGTATCATGAAGGGGAGAAGTTGCCAGGTTCCATATTTCATAAACTGTTTCTGTTGGGACTCAACTGGATGGCGTAATGCCCAAAGCTTCTGACCACAGATGTGCTTAATGCCACAATTTCTGCCATGCAGTGAGAGGCGTTTTAGTACCAAATGTTTCCCTCCTACATGCACTCTGGACTGGAAACACTGAGAGCTACTTTTTAGGATCTGATTGAATGTGACTTTGTAAAGAGCCTTGAGATGACGTGTTGTGAACTGGCGCTATAGAAATAAAATCTAATTGAAGTGAAAACATTTTAGTGTGGTTATTGTGGAGCATTACCTGATCACTGCTTGTTCCACAGGCTAAAAAACATTCTTTGGGGATTTAACAGGACATTAAGTTTCTTGTTCTTTGTCTCCATGTAACTATAAATGTCATCAAATAGTCGGCTTTTATCACTTCCATGCGTTTCATATTCCACATGACATAAATGTCTTAATGTGGGCGTGGCCAGCAGATTTTGTAGCATCTCCCTAAACCAGGGATGGGCAACTTCCATGATAAAGAGGGCCAAAATTTTTTCAGCACGACCATTGGAGGGCCACATGACCACGCACTTCAAATAATTGGATATGAAAGACGCTACAAATTATTCTTAATAAGAACAAATTTTAGATTAATTTATATCTGTATGTTTACTGCACCAACATATAACTATTTTCTGCATATAAATGCATTTTAATATGTCCTTAAGCAAAAGACAAACCGTTTGCTTTAAAAAAAATTGCAAAAAAGGAATTTAAACTCCTCCATATCAATGCATTCAGGAGCATGGGACATTTGAAATTTACAAGGAAAGAGGCATAAAACGGAACAGAACTTAACTCAAACAATAATGTGTCTATCCAGAAACAGTGTGGGCTTTCTTACAATACTGAATGCTCTATAATTGTATTTCTGTTATTTTTTGATTATGCACATCTGTTAGCTTTTTATTCTGAAAACTCTAATGTCCCATGCTCCTGAATGCACCATAGCTTTCTGACGCTCGCGAATGCATCACACTGGTCTGTGAACGCGGTGCTGTGTAGATGCTTTGCAGTTTCAAAACTCACGTCAGCGCTCACGGTTTATTGTTGTGTGTGGATCTCAAGAGACCACAACAAATAATCAGCCGTACTTCTAGGGAACGCAAAAACCTTTGCCGTACTTCTTCCCATTTTGTCTGAAAAATTTGACTTTCTCAGTCAAGTTTTCCCTTTCTGCCACTGCTAGTGGCGACTCTTGACTTTCTTCCTCGCTGTTTTTTATTTTTTAATTTTTTTTTTATTTTTTTATCATTATTATTGATCCATTCGCGGGCCGCACTGAGTGATGACGAGGGCCGTGTGCGGCCCCCGGGCCGCCAGTTGCCCATCCCTGCCCTAAACAAAGCTTAGACACTGAAACAAGGTTTACCACTTTGCAATATACTCTAGTTGCATATGCTATATATTAGCTCTACATGGCAATACTTAGCCCTAAAATCCCTGCCTGGTCCTACCTGATGCCGTCAGTATTTGTTCACCCAGAGCAACTCTTTCCTTTTCCAGGTTCTTTTTGATGTAGAAAAGCTGATGGCTGGAATATTTGGAAAAGCTTCCCTCACTTCCCTTGTGATCTAAAAAAAAAGGTAGAATATTCATTTTGTATTCTTTGTAATATTCAATAGTTTGTTTCTGTTGTAGTTCCATATTTCTGCCAGCAGGGAGCGTATTCACAACTACAAGCTCTACGCGCTTCTTCTTTTGTCTTTTTTCTCTTTGCGCTGATGCCGTTACTGCAGTTTAGAGAGAGTTAGAACAGGAGGCGTTAATATAACTAGTTACTAAGTAAATACTGATTAAAACTGTATTATATCTTGAGTTATTGATCCTAGGAGATTATCCGCACCTGCCAGGAGGGTTTTTGGTTGCGGGACATCACCGTGTTGTTGTGTTTTGTCGAGTGAAAACTCGGTGAGTAATGATGATTAGCGCTTAGCATAGCATGCTAACTACTGCTGATTCTGGCTGATTGCTCACTGATTTCATGGAGAAAGTATCTTTGTTATATTGTTATGCTAGGAGACGATGTTTAAAACCAGCTGGAGACAGATGAAGGTATATGAGTGAATTGAGGATGTAAAAAATTGTGTTTTGTGTAAATTATCTGTGTTAATTGAGCTATTGCTGCATGTGATTTGTACTATTACTATATGCCAACTAATTCTATATAGTTAAGCGAGCTGGTTTTATGAGCTAAAACAAGCAACAGTGTGCTTTTGAGTTATTGAGAGACAGTAATTTAATGAATAATTAACAAACAGGATTGAAATGTGATTTAAAATAATTCATATACACCATTTTGTGTGTGTGGGCTGTAGCTCACATAGAGCTATAAAAATTAATTTTATAGCTCTATGTGATACTTTGTCAATTTGAATGGTTCACGTTCATTGATTTAAGATTAAAAAGAGGATAAATACTCTACAGTTGATTTGGGTAAATGTATGAAAAGAGAAAGAGATTAATGTAAAAGCTGCTGCTCTATGCAGTTTTTTTTTGTATGAGTCGGTTTTGATCACTGATCTCTATTATACACTGGAGTGCTAATAGCCGCTGTTAGAACGAGTCGCTGTGAAGCCACCAACCGCCATATTGGTACTCCCTATTTTCCTCCAGTAACTAGGGAATATGTGCGCTACAGCATTGAATAACGAGGATTTTCTCATGTTCAGGGGGGCTTAAAACTTTTAAAATGTCAAATGCCATATACTTTTATGTTATGTTCTAAAACTATCAAGTACTGAGAAAGTCATGTGCTGAAATATTTTGCATTTATATATATATATATATATATATATATATATATATATATATATATATATATATATATATATATATATATATATAGATATATATATATATATATATATATATATATATCATATATATATATATATCTATATATATCTATATATATATATATATATATATAGTCAGGATTTGTTTAACGATGAACTCAGTACACACACACAGGATAAAAGTTTGAGAGGTTTACTGAAGAGTAGATGATTGATGAGAGGTGAAACCAGAGATGCTGAACTACAGAGGCTCAGGGATGCAGGTGAAGGCAGGAACTGACAGCCTGGAGAGAGAGTTCAGCTAAGCTGGAAGGCTTGGCACTGAACCGAGTCTTCTCAGAGTGGCTAGTCAGGTTAGCAGAACTTGAGAGACACCAGGGCACAGAGCTGAGGTTCACCAGGGCGGCTAGTCAGGTTAGCAGAACTTGAGAGACACCAGGGCACAGAGCTGAGGTTCACCAGGGCGGCTAGTCAGGTTAGCAGAACTTGAGAGACACCAGGGCACAGAGTTGAGTTTCTCCAGGGCGGCTAGTCAGGTTAGCAGAACTTGAGAGACACCAGGACACAGAGCAGAACCTCTCCAGGAACAAACAGTGAAGGAACAGTCTTTAGAGTGACTGGCAGGACTAACCTTTACAACAGGAGCAAACAAAGCTTCCAAGGCAAAACGGGAACTGGCATGGAGAGGTGTAGTATGATGATGGACCAGCACTAAAGTGAGGCAGAGGGAGGTATAAATAGAAAGACTAACAGGTGAAATGCATCTGACTGAATAATTACTAACAGGTGTGACTGACTGCAAGGAGAGTGGAGTGAAGGCTGAGTGGAAGGGAAGGAGGAAACTAAAATTTAACAAATTAAAACCCAAACAAGGTGAAAAAACTGAGAATAATAGTAAACCAAAGCCGAATCAAAACTAAACCATGACATTACCCCCCCCCCCCCCTCAAGGCCGGTCTCCGGACGGCCTAACAGATTAAACAACCACCAACCCAGGGTGGGTGGAGGGAGGTACGGATGGCGGGCTAGAGTCAAATCAAACTGATCGGACCAGGGTGGGTGGAGGGTGGTACGGATGGCGGGCTAAAAATCAAACAAAAACTACCCACTCAGGGCGATCCAAGACAAAGTAAAAACGAAAGCGGACTAAAGGGGTTTCTAACAACCCCTGGTAGGCAAAACAACGCGTCTAACAGATGCTGACAAGCGAGCATCGCCACCAGGCTAACGGGCAAGACTAGACGCACAAATGCTAGAGGGAAGGAACGGGCGCAAGACAGCGCCAAAGGGAAGGAACGGGCGCACGACAGCGCCAAAGGGAAGGAACGGGCGTACACAGCGCCAAAGGGAAGGAACGGGCGTACTTAACGCCAAAGGGAAGGAACGGGCGTACTTAACGCCAAAGGGAAGGAACGGGCATACTTAACGCCAAAGGGAAGGAACGGGCGTACACAGCGCCAAGGGGAAGGAACGGGCGTACACAGCGCCAAGGGGAAGGAACGGGCGTACTTGACGCCAAGGGGAAGGAACGGGCGTACTTGACGCCAAGGGGAAGGAACGGGCGCACACAGCGCCAAAGGAAAAGAACAGGCGCACCACAGCACCGAAGGGAAAGGAACAGGCGTACCACAGCGCCAGAGGGAAGAACAGGCGTACGACAACGCCAGAGGGAAGAACAGGCGTACGACAACGCCAGAGGGAAGAACAGGCGTACGACAACGCCAGAGGGAAGAACAGGCGTACGACAACGCCAGAGGGAAGAACAGGCGTACGACAACGCCAGAGGGAAGAACAGGCGTACTGAAAACACCAGGGCTCAAAACACACGCTGGAGCACGACTGGCATACAGAAACGCGAGGGGAACCCGCCGGGGCGTGCGGGAAACGCCGGGGCTTGGGGAAGAACACGCCGGGACGTGAGGGAAACGCCGGGGCTTGGGGAAGAGAACGCCGGGGTGTGAGGGAAACGCCGGGGCACAAGGGAAGCAAGAACATCTAAAACGCCAAGGAACAAGAACGGAGGGCGTACTAACACGCCGGGGAACCGAGGGCGTCCTAAGATGCTGGGGAACCGAGAATCAGAGGGCGTCCTAACACGCCGGGGAACCAAGAATCAGAGGGCGTCCTAACACGCCGGGGAACCGAGAATCAGAGGGCGTCCTAACACGCCGGGGAACCGAGAATCAGAGGGCGTCCTAACACGCCGGGGAACCGAGAATCAGAGGGCGTCCTAACACGCCAGAGAGCCAAGAAACAGAGGGCGTCCTAATACGCCAGAGAACCGAGAAACAGAGGGCGTCCTAATACGCCAGAGAACCGAGAAACCCAAGACAGAAGGCATTCTAACACGCCAGAGGACCAAGAAGTCTAAAGGCCTGGAACAAGGAGGCGTTCTAACATGCCAGGGAACAAAATAAATCCAGAATACTAGGGAATGGAGGGCGTCCAAACACGCCAGGGGACTAAGGAACTAAGAGGCCAAAACAAAAACCAAGGTAGCTCAAACCAGCCAAAGCTAAGGAGCATGAAACAGCTCAGGGCCAGGGGGTCAGAAATCTAAGCGAGCGCTAAGACCTAAGGAGCGCTGGAAACTAAGAGCGCAGGACAAAAATAAAGAATCAAACCAAGAACTAGAAAATAAGGCAAAACTAGAGCAGGGATAACACCACAAAAGAAAAACTAAGGCAAAACATTAAATCAAAACACTAAAGGAGAAAATGAAACTAAAGCTAACTACAAATAAAGGAAAAACAAGAAAAACTAGGACTTGAACAAGTACACTAACGTGACAACCAGAGAGCTAAAGCTAAAATGACAAAGCTAAGCAAACCTAGAAAACTAAGGCAAAATCTAGAATCCTAAAACAGAGCAAGGAAAACAAAAGCAAACAAAGACTAAGAACTCTAAGAAAACGAAGAACCCCCTAAATAATTCCAAAACTGAGGAATACAAAATAACTCTAAACTAAGGCCGAGCTATAACAAAATAAACAGAAGGCACTGGCCTTAAGGGCGCAGGCAAAAACGGCTGCTAAGCAAAAGAAACGTCTTGGTGGAGGTCGTCCTGGACGAGGCAGGCGGCGGAGCAGCATCGCCCGACTAAACCCTCGAGGAGGACGGCCCCGACAGGGCAAAGTCAAGCGGCCCGGAGACCGCGGTCGGCGGCTCCGGCCGAACAGAAAAGTCAAAAGCGGGCGCCGTGGTGGACGGCCCCGACGAGGCAAAGTCAAGCGGCCCGGAGACCGCGGTCGGCGGCTCCGGCCGAACAGGAAAGTCTGGTGCGGGCGTCGTGGAGGACGACCCCGGCATGACGAACCCGAAACAGGAGTAGCACCAACTAAGGCCTCGGCCTGAGGCGAAACTACTCCCTCGGAGGCCTCGGCCTGAGGCAAAACTGCTCCCTCGGAGGCCTCGGCCTGAGGCAAAACTGCTCCCTCGGAGGCCTCGGCCTGAGGCAAAACTGCTCCCTCGGAGGCCTCGGCCTGAGGCAAAACTGCTCCCTCGGAGGCCTCGGCCTGAGGCAAAACTGCTCCCTCGGAGGCCTCGGCCTGAGGCAAAACTGCTCCCTCGGAGGCCTCGGCCTGAGGCAGGGCGGCTCCCTCGGAGGCCTCGGCCTGAGGCAGGGCGGCTCCCTCGGAGGCCTCGGCCTGAGGCAGGGCGGCTCCCTCGGAGGCCTCGGCCTGAGGCAGGGCGGCTCCCTCGGAGGCCTCGGCCTGAGGCAGGGCGGCTCCCTCGGAGGCCTCGGCCTGAGGCAGGGCGGCTCCCCCGGAGGCCTCGGCCTGAGG
Organism: Fundulus heteroclitus; assembly: GCF_011125445.2. NCBI lineage: Eukaryota > Metazoa > Chordata > Actinopteri > Cyprinodontiformes > Fundulidae > Fundulus > Fundulus heteroclitus. The sequence goes on from NW_023396524.1 coordinate 98,611, forward strand.
CAGGGCGGCTCCCCCGGAGGCCTCGGCCTGAGGCAGGGCGGCTCCCCCGGAGGCCTCGGCCTGAGGCAGGGCGGCTGGCAGAGCGGAGCTTTCGGGTGGAGGCAGAACCATCTCCTCGACTACCTCGGGCGCTGCCGGGCTACGGGCTTCAGAGGGCGGGTCCTCCCGAACACCCTCACGGGACTTGAGTGGCAGCGGGTCCTCGGAGGCCTTAACGCGTCGGAGTGGCCGACGTCTTAGCCGGGAGGAACCAGACGGGGAGACAGAGTCTGTCAGAGGGCCGGCTGCAGGCCCAAGGGGAAGAAGGTCATCCCGGTCTCCGTAATAAAAACTCCACAGCTGGTCCTCCTCGATGTGTGGGGCTCTGTTAGATGGAACATCGAGCTTTACTCTGGGGGCCAGCTGCGAGTCATAGAGGTGGTGACCTAGGCGATGGGTGGATCTGCGGCTTCTCTTCTCGAGCTCTGGGGTAGCGGTAAGAACTCCCACGTAAAACACCTGGGGAGTGGAGTCGGCCTTGATCGGCGTCGCAGGGTCCCGGGCAGAAGCCATCCTGGCATACCTCTCTCTCCTCAGGCGTTCGCACATATCCAGGTATGCGCGGATCTCCGGGGTGTCAGCCCCTGCAGGTAAGTCCAATGTGGTGTCTGAGTTCATCTTTGGCTGGTCCATACTGTCAGGATTTGTTTAACGATGAACTCAGTACACACACACAGGATAAAAGTTTGAGAGGTTTATTGAAGAGTAGATGATTGATGAGAGGTGAAACCAGAGATGCTGAACTACAGAGGCTCAGGGATGCAGGTGAAGGCAGGAACTGACAGCCTGGAGAGAGAGTTCAGCTAAGCTGGAAGGCTTGGCACTGAACCGAGTCTTCTCAGAGTGGCTAGTCAGGTTAGCAGAACTTGAGAGACACCAGGGCACAGAGCTGAGGTTCACCAGGGCGGCTAGTCAGGTTAGCAGAACTTGAGAGACACCAGGGCACAGAGCTGAGGTTCACCAGGGCGGCTAGTCAGGTTAGCAGAACTTGAGAGACACCAGGGCACAGAGTTGAGTTTCTCCAGGGCGGCTAGTCAGGTTAGCAGAACTCTGGAGACACCAGGACACAGAGCAGAACCTCTCCAGGAACAAACAGTGAAGGAACAGTCTTTAGAGTGACTGGCAGGACTAACCTTTACAACAGGAGCAAACAAAGCTTCCAAGGCAAAACGGGAACTGGCATGGAGAGGTGTAGTATGATGATGGACCAGCACTAAAGTGAGGCAGAGGGAGGTATAAATAGAAAGACTAACAGGTGAAATGCATCTGACTGAATAATTACTAACAGGTGTGACTGACTGCAAGGAGAGTGGAGTGAAGGCTGAGTGGAAGGGAAGGAGGAAACTAAAATTTAACAAATTAAAACCCAAACAAGGTGAAAAAACTGAGAATAATAGTAAACCAAAGCCGAATCAAAACTAAACCATGACATATATATATATATATATATATATATATATATATATATATATATATATATATATATATATATATATATATATATATATTAGGGCTGGGCAACGATTAAAAATCTTTAATCGCGATTAATCGCATAATTTGCCCGATTAATCATGATTAATCGCATTGTATGTGCAAACTCCAAGAATGAAATCAAAAGTAGTGTAAAGAGCACTTTTATTTTAATGTTCTGCTGCCATATGAACAAAAGTGTTGTAACATTTGTAGCACTTATCTTATTTTATACTGGATATTTTCAACCCATCTATTGAATTTAGTGCACTAGTTGATCTTTTCTTCATAAGAGAACAGCAGCACTGCAGCCAAAATATGGCCTTTTTTGACCTGCTGTATATTAGCCAGTCCCTAAGCTTGATGTATCATGAAACTGTTGACCTTTTGGGTTTTGTGGTTTTTATTTTATTATTACAATTAAAAAATAATAATAATAACAATAATGTTATGATCAGTGTTTTTTTCGCTAATCCACCTCTTATATATTTCAATCCATATGTAATTTTGTCTGTGTTGCGTGCACCTGCCTGTTGCTTTAATCCTATACATTTCCCCGTCGTGGGATAAAAAAAGGATTAGCTAATGTTATCTTATCTTATCTTAAATAACACTTTTAATATATGTACTGGGTTCTTTCAAGGTCTTAATTACATGTTATGTGTGGGCTCCAGTAACATATGATAGATAATATCTACTTTGAAAGTTAACATGAACTGCTGCTGAAGATGACCACTGATCTACCTGGATGTTCCCTGGAGGACTGAAACGCCTCAGTCAGTGACGTCTGTGGGTCTGTCGGGGCAATGACAGAAGTTTCGTCTCCTCTCTCTGTTTCTGTGGCTCGACGTTTTCTTGCTCATGTTTTTTTCACGTGCTTAGATAAATTTGTTGTGTTTCCACTGAAATGAACCGGCTTTTTACAAAACATACAGCTTGATTTCATTTACGGTATTAAAATAAAGCCAAACGGTGCTACTTCCCCTGTTCATGTTTTTCCGCTGCTGCGGTCTCTCTCAGCTGTTTGTGTGTTGAGTTTGTGTGAGAGCTGAGTGGGCGGGCCAGGCTGAGCCTGCGTGCTGATTGGCTGGCGCCGCTGAGCCATGTACGAGAGGGGAGGGGGAGCACCAGAGTGCTGCCGTGACACAGCGCGCTGCAGTCAGCGCGCGTGCTGACTGACACTGACTGAAAGCATGTGAGCAACATGCGTTATTGCGCGATAAAATAAATATCGCCGTTAATAGTCTAATGAATTAATGCGAAATTAACGCGCAGCCCTAATATATATATATATATATATAATCATTTATAAATATATAAATAACAATACACAAACATATATTTACATATATATATATACATAGACACATATTTATATATATATATATATAATGTCATATATATATCATTTATAAATATATAAATAACAATACACAAACATATATTTACATATATATGTATATATATTTACTTATATATACATATATATATATATATATATATAATATGAATAGCATGTAAAGTATTTCAGCACATAATTTCCAAGTAGTTGATAGTCTTACACATTTATACATTTATAAATGTATAAATAACAATGCACAAACATATATATATATATATATATATATATATATATATATATATATATATATATATTATGAATAACATGTAAAATATTTCAGCACCTAATTTCCTAGTAGTTGATAGTGTTAGTACATCCTCTGACTGTAGAATTACCTGTGAAACGTTTTCACACAGCCAGAAAACTGCTTGTTGTTGCAACCAAATCCTGTGGGATTCTGTGAGAGTAGGGAGTAGCAAGATGGCTGCCAGTGACTTCAGTTTTTAGGGCCAGTGTATAATAGAGCTCAGTGAGCACCGAGCAGTTGTGGGCTGATTACTATTTTTCACGTTGTGTTTCAGACGAGATTTGTTTGTAAGTATTGGTTAATTGGGAAAACAATAATTTTCTTTTTACCTTATGTAACTGAGGTGTAAATGATTGTACGCTAAAGTTATGAAAATGTTTTTATTTTAGCTTGCAGCAGGAGTGACTGATTTGTAATGTTTGTTGCTAATCCAAAGCCTGGTATGTTACAGTGTATGATGGCTAAAGCGATGGCAGAGGTCACTCTTCAATAAAATAAAGAGAGAAAGAAGTTTGGTTATTGGAGCGTCGTTATCTGGCTGTCTAGCCTGCTGAAAAAAATAAATAAATCAGGAAAACTCAGGGTGAGGACAGCACAGCTGCTTTAACTGTTTTTTTCTCCACTCTTGGTCTCTTCAGATTGTAGGCAGGGCTGCTGTCCAGGAAGTAGGGCGCTGTGCGCTGGTTCTCTTGCCCATATATGGAAGAGGCGGTGACAGAGCACACCTGGTGGGGATGAGACAGGTAATGAGCGTCTACATTTAAAAGCAGGTAAATATCTGAGGAGGATCCATCCTGTTCTGATTCCTGCAGAGGCAGCGCATTTCTAGAGCGACGTCCGGAGCACCGTGGATCGGTTTTACTGCAGAGAAGGTAAAGGCAGTAGATCATCACCTGGCTGCTGGGGACGCTGATCTAGTTTAGATCTCTTTAGTCTGCAGGTTGACCTGCTACTGTTTTAGCTACTGTTTCAGTTATTGGATTGGCTGCTGGTTTAACTACTGTTTTAAGGTTTTATTCCCAGTTTAGTAAGGCAGGGAGAATTTTTATTTAGTCCCCTGGCCTGGTTTTAACCCACAGGAGGACCTATGCTGTCCCTGGGTCCTCTGCTGGTTTTATTTAGATTAGGTTAAGGAGACTATTGGGAGGAGAGATTTTCTGTTGTGTTGTTTTCACCAGGGTTTGTGGAGTGAGTGTTTTTGTTGGAGGCACTAAGGTGTATTCTGTTTGTTTTCTTTAGTAGTTCTCCCCCAATACAGTCTAATTAATTTAATTGGGTTTTTAATTATTCTCTCAGCTATCAGGATTTCAGACCAGCATAGTTCCTACTTTTAAAGCAATTTCTTTTTGGTGCAATGAAATTGATCTTTGTTCCCTGGAAATGGTAAACTTAATAAATTGTATTGTGTTTCAGAGTAGTGGGTCGTTATGATCCGGTTATTTCTGACATGTTTCAACAACCCGGGTCAGACGGGCCTGCAGAACATCAGCAACATGTCAGAGTTCCTTCCTCTCCACCGGTTCCCTGCATGAAACAGAGACTCCTCCTTCCAATCCTGACTGCTCAGCTCTGCTGGGAACCGGACCCAGAGGGTGTGATCTGGACCGGGTCAGGCCGGGTCAGACCATGGCATCTTTGTCTGATGGAGCCATCACAGCTAAATGCTTTATTGATCAAACACCAGCGCAGCTCCTAATGAGGCTTCAGGAGACGATGTGTGATTGGGTTATTGATGCCGTGTCAGCTGGTACCAAATGTTCCGATCCGCTCCAACAGGCCCGTAGGAGCTGCTTTAGTTCATCAGAGGGTTCAGAATCCGCTGCTGGCGGCTCGCTGCTACAGGAAACGCTGAGATGCATAAAAAGGGTCTGAATGCAGCGTTTAGCAGCGAGCAGGACCGGCCCGGTTTGGTCCAGATACACACCGGGGATGGAGGCCCAGACAATTCGGACCTGGACCTGCAGCAGATGGTGGCAGTCAGGACGGTGACTGAAGGTTTTAAATTATTACTGCAGACGTGATGAATGTTTTCCACATAAAACGTTCAGGACTGAGGTTCCTTCAGGAGAACCGTTGGTCCGGACCGTCTAATGGTCCAGAAGTCAGAACCCGGTTTTTCTCCTGATAAACCATTATTGTCATGATTTTCATTCAGACTGCAGGTAATTCCTCAGAAAAAGCCTCATCAGCAGCTTTAATCTGACTGCAGTTTCCTGTCAGCGGTTATCAGCACTAAATGGACTTCTCCCAGGACCCGTCAGGTTCTGATGGGTCCGAGCTGCAGGTGGATGAATTCAGCCAAACTGGATCTGCTTCAGCATTTAGAGCAGGGGGGTCCAAAGGGTGGCCCGGGGGCCATTTCTGGCCCCTGGACTGATTTTGTGTGGCCCATAACTGAAACAATTATTTGACGCAGCAGCACATCTGAATGATGAAGACTTTTTATTCCTAATTAGGGCAAAATTGTCATAGATAAGTTAACATTTGAGAATGTTGGGCAGAACACAATGACCCTAACGACTCCCCATTGAAAAGGGGTCGACCAGTTTCGGTTCAGTTTGCATGTTATCTAAGCCATAGCAAGACCTTTTATTAGGCAATAATATAAAGCTTGGAACGCCACATTACTCCAGGCTTTTTAAATTGAGAAAGCTTCCTGGATGTTTATTTTTCTTTCTGACTGACATTCCCTCTAAATTAGGGGTTAAAGCAAAAATAATCAATTTTCATAAATTGGTTAAAAATTTTGTGTCAGGACAAATAATCAAATATCTTCCAGTTTTTGTCTACAGAGGGGCACCAGGCAAGGATGCCCTCTTTCTCCATCACTTTTTGCCATCTTTATAGAACCTCTAGCAGCAACAATCAGACAAACAAAAGCTGTAAAAGGTATAAAATGTATGAAAATAGAGAATAAGATTAGTCTATACGCGGATGGTGTATTACTTTATCTTCAGCATTCAAATAATTCTCTTTCACAAGTAATTAGAATACTAGAATCTTTAAAGTATCAGATTACTCTTTAAACTGGTCTAAATGTACGGTACTGTCAATTAATTGCTCTCTCGAAAACTCCCTAGATTTACAAATGCAATCAGGAAATATTAAATATTTAGGTATTACTGTGTCGTCTACAGTGACGTGCGGTCAGGGGAGGCAGGTGAGGCAGTGCCTCACCAGCCATCATGGAAAGAAAGAAAATATATAATCATAAAGTAATTTAAATTGTTATATTCATCCAGTGGTTTGTACTAAAAAATATTTATTTTTCATGTAGCTTCACCAATTTCGATTTTTATTTGTTCAAAATCGCTGAATTTTCTTATTTTCCCATTCAAATGCTTGGAAGCGATGCCGGTGAGGCAGCAGCGAGCTCTGCCTCACCTTGGATTGCGCAACCCCTGGCTCTGCGCTGGCTGCTAAGCGGAGAGAGCATGTTGCTGTACGGCGTCAATAAAATGGTTTAAACAAATTTAATATGTGAACTTATTTCCAATAATTTAGCTTATGTATATAATGTACAGTGCTTTTTGTCACCAACTGTGTTTGTGTAACGTGTTTCGTGTAATGAGCGATTATAAACGGCAGAGAACAGGTTCGAGGTGAGGCAGGCAGTTCTCTTGCCTCATGGCAGGGGGCGCTCAAGATCCCAGACGTTCGTCTTGTTCACTCCTCAACTGCCGAGTAAGTGACAGCGAGCTAGGCTAAACGATTCGCGAAGCAGGTGAAGTGCAGCGATAGATTATAATAGAGATAGTGATTTTTTTCCTCTCTTGCATTCATCCCTCAAAAACGGTGAGGGATGAATGCAAATCTCCTGGACAGCTTCTCAACTTTTTGGCCGAGAAGGCTCTTGTTGTAACTGTTCCTGAGGCGACAAAGTTGCTCCAGCTCGTGCTCACGGTGCCAGCTACTACAGCGTGAGTGGAGCGGTCATTCTCAGCCCTGAAGAGACTGAAAACATACAGCAGGAACAGGACGGATCAAGGAAGGCTTTCTTCCCTGGCAGTGATCTCCATTGAGACAGAGAGACTTTTAAAACTGAAGGAAGATAAGGAGGACTTCTATCGCAACGTGACGGATGTTTTTGTGCAGAAGGAGCGACGCATGGACTTCATTTATAAGTAAAGGTAAGACAGTAATAACATTTATTTTGTTTTGTTTTTTAAGGAAATGTGTGTTTTGTGAGCTACAGTTTGTATGTGTAAGGATGCAGAAGTGAAACATAACCTGTAAACTGCTGTCAATCTATGCATCTATTTGCAAATCTGATTCTGATGACGTCAGTGCCTCACCAGCTATGAACCTCACCGCACGTCACTGGTCGTCTAAATTAACGGATTTACTTAAACTTAACCACGCCCCACTTTTAAACAGGATAGAAGAGGACCTTAAAAGATGGAAATCGCTTCCAATCTCACTTATGGGTAGGGTAGCTTCAATAAAAATGATGCTACCTAGAATTAATTATTTATTTTCAATAAATAAATAATTAATGTCTAACTCATACAGGACACTGACTAAAATAGCAATATCTCTTCCTATTATGAAATGGGAAAAGGATTTATCAGTCACCTTTGAACAAACCTTCTGGGCTCAGATATGTCTAAGAACCTTCAAATTGACTAGAAACACCAACTTACAACTAATACAATACAAAATCCTTCACAGAGTACACTACACAGGACAAAGATTATTCAAGATGGGTTTGGCACAATCTAATATCTGTCCACACTGCATAAGCAATCATCCTGATAATTATATTCATGCATTATGGTTATGCACACCAGTCTGGACACCGATATGTAAGGACTTATCAAAGTGCCTGAGCTGTAAAATTACACCTTCCCCATCAGTTTGCTTGCTCTGTAATTTTGAGGAATGTCCTCTGGAAAAAGAAATAGTTTACATGGTTTTCACTGCAATATGTATTGCAAAGAAAACTAGAATCGTTCAACTTCTGAAGAAGTTGAAGAAGGCGCCCGCCTGGTGGTGCGCGTAACCGTCAAAGGCAAAGCTTCCGAGTTCTTTGGTCGTAGGCTCTTATTGTTGGGGATTTTAAATCAAGTCTTCTGAGTGTGAAAAGGATTTGTCTTCGTCAAAACCAGCCGACAGGAGAAGATCTGCATCCAAGCAGCATGGAAAATTGGTGTTATTAAAACATGATTAAATACTTCAATGTAGCATGAAAAAATGAAATATGTGAATAAAAATGTTAAAGGCATTACAAACTACTAAAGGAAGTACAAACTCTGTGAAGGAGAAGTTGGTGAGACCAACTCTCACCAAAGGCCATGGGTCAGATTGGCCTCCTTTAGCAACTAAGCCTGACCAAATCTGGGCCCAGAACTCAACATTTGACCAAAATGGTGTGTAGTGCCATTTCCCACAGGTGGGTGGTGCTCTATAGCCCAAATTTCTTGTGGAGCTTTTTGTCTAAAGGAAGTACAAACTCTGAAGCAGAAGTTGGTGAGACCTTCCTAGAGCTACGTCTGATTAGCAACATGCTAAGCATTAGCCTCTAACATGGTTGTGTCCAGTATCAGCGGGTGATTGTACTCTGTTAGTTTGGTCAAAATCCTGTACTGGGAAGTTCCTCAAAAAGGGTGCCAATACTTAATGTCACCAAAGCTCACCAAAGGCCATGGGTCAAATCGGCCTCCTTTAGCAACTAAGTAATAGTTGCTAAAGGAGTAGTAATAAAGGAGTAGTAATAATCCTCCCAGAATTAAGTCCAAGAATGTCCTATAACAAACACAGAAGCTTTTTTATAAGCAGCAGAAGCAACAAACACCACATGCAAAAATGTTAACCAGAAACTGTCTTCTTAGTGGTCGACAAAATCCACGTTTCCAGAGGGATGGATTCACTGTTTCTTTTTTAATCTGTCTAGTGAGGTGAAATGTATTGACTGTTCCATATATGTATACATGCATACATACATGAATACATACATATAAATGATCATGAAAGGGCTTGAGTACCAGAGTAATAGAGGCCTGGATCTACCATAACAGGTGGGCTCCCAGGTGCAGGATATGCATAGAGGTGCAGGATTTGACAGGAAAAAGAGGAGGTTATGTATTAATATGAAATAAATTAATAAACAATACATAAAATACTTTATTGTTTTCTTAAAACTTCTAAATACAAAATAAATTAAATAAATTAAACAAGTTCCTTTATGATCATTCATTTATATTAGTGGTTCAAGTTATTTAATTGTTACTTGTAAAAAAAAAAAAAACATTTTGGGGCCCACCCATTGCACCAGTGGGCCCAAGCGGCCCCTTAGTACGCCTATAGCTGGACCGGCCCTGGCTGGCTGTCTTCAGCACGGAAAAGTCAACTGCAGCTTACTTGCTCAATTTGGGGAGGGTTTGGGGTTGTTGCCGGTCTGAGGTGATTTGCGAAAAATCTATAAATCGTACACCAATGATGGTTACATTTCCTGAATCCAGGCTGGCTGGGTGATAGTTCGTAGGAAGCATAGCTCTAGATTACAGACCCCAGATCACCACCAACCCATCTGCGTTTCTAATAAATTTTCCCCTCTGAGCGACAATCTCGCCGAGGAGCCGACCTTAATTATTGGCAGCTCCATAATGAGAAATGTGGCACTAAAGAAACCAGGGACCATAGTTAAATGCCTACCAGGGGCCAGAACAGGCGACATAGAATCCTACCTAAAACTACTGGCAAAGGATAAGCGTAAATACCGCAAAATTGTTATTCACGCTGGCGGTAATGACACCCGGTCACGCCGATCAGAGTTCACCAAAGTTGGTGTTGCTTCGGTTTGTGAGTTTGCTAAAACTATGTCGGACTCTCTCTGGTCCCCTGCCTGATCTGACCAGTGATGACATGTTTAGCCGCATGTCATCATTCAACCGCTGGTTGTCTAGGTGGTGTCCAGAAAACGACGTGGGCTACATTGATAACTGGAGAACTTTCTGGGGAAAACCTGGTCTGATCCGGAGAGACGGCATCCATCCTACTTTGGATGGTGCAGCTCTTCTTTCTAGGAATCTGGCCGGATTTATTAGTTCTCCTAAATGCTGACAACCCAGGGTCCAGACCAGGAAGCAGAGCCGTAGTTTAACACACCTCTCTGCAGCTTCTGTACTGTTACCCACCCATTATCCTATTGAGACGGTGTCTTTCCCACGGCCAAAACTTAACAGATCAAAAACTGATCTAAAAGGAACAAATCATAAAAACCTAATAAAAATCAATATGGTTCACCTTGAACCTAAAAATAAAATAATAAAATGTGGTCTATTAAATATAAGGTCTCTCCCTCCAAAGACCTTGTTAGTTAATGAATTGATTTCTGATAATCAGATTGATTTGTTTTGTCTCACAGAAACCTGGCTACAAGAGGACTACGTTAGTATAAATGAGTCAACCCCCTCCAGTTATTCAAATTTCCACATTCCCAGATCTGGGGGAAGAGGAGGAGGAGTGGCAACTATCTTTCAGTCTGATTTATTAATTAGTCCCAGGTCAACTAATAATTACAGTTCTTTTGAACATTTAACCCTCAGTTTCCCTCATCCAAACTGCAAAGCAATAAAACTTCTTCTGTTTGTTGTTTTGTATCGTCCACCAGGCCCTTACACTCAGTTTTTGGATGAGTTGTCAGATTTCTTATCTGATTTGGTGTTAAATACTGATAAGGTTATTATAGTGGGTGATTTTAACATCCATGTTGACACTGAATGTGATAACCTTAGTGTAGCCTTTAAACCTATCCTAGATTCAATTGGTTTTGCTCAAAATGTGCATGAACCGACGCACTCTCGGCTCCATACTTTAGACCTTGTTCTGACATATGGCATTGATTGTGAAGAATTAACAGTATTCTCTCACAACCCTGTCCTGTCTGATCATTTTTTAATAACATTTGAGTTTAATCTAACTGAATTCTCAGCCCCCAAAAGAGGGTTCCATTATAGTAGATTTTTATCGGATAATGCTGTATCAAAACTTAAAGAGTCTGTCCCCTTTTTAATATCCTCAGTATTGCAGAAATGCCCTGTAGATGGCAGCATTGCTGTTTCTTCCCATTCACAAATCGATACCTTTGCTAACAATGTGACTTCCTCATTGCGTTCTGCATTAGACAATGTAGCTCCCTTGAAAAAGAAGGTGATTATTCACAGGAAGCTGGCTCCTTGGTTTAATTCAGAGCTGCGTTCCTTGAAGCACAATGTTAGGAAATTGGAGAGAAAATGGCGCTCTACACACCAAGAGGAATCCTACTTAATCTGGAAGAACAGTCTATTGTTGTATAACAAGACCCTTCGCAGAGTTAGAGCAGCATATTTTTCATCATTAATTGAAGAGAATAAAAATAATCCTAGATTTCTCTTTAGTACAGTTGCCAAACTTACCCAGAGCCACAGCTCTGTTGATCCATCCATTCCCTTAGCTCTCAGTAGTAATGATTTTATGGGATTCTTCATAAATAAAATTGATGCCATTAAAAATAAAATAATTGGCATCCTCCCAAACATGATTACCTCGTCCTCAGTAAGTGAGGCAGCATTGGAGGAATCTTTAGAATCTGCGCAGTGTTTGAACTGTTTAGAAGCAGTAGAGCTTTCTGAGCTATCTAAAATTTTAGCTTCATCTAAACCTTCTACCTGTATGTTAGACCCAATCCCAACCAAGTTGTTTAAGGACATATTCCCTTTGATCAGTGGCACTATTTTAGACATGATTAATCTATCCTTAGTAAATGGATATGTACCACAGGTTTTGAAAGTAGCTGTTATTAAACCTTTACTTAAGAAACCTTCTCTTAATCAAGATGAGTTAGTAAATTACAGACCTATATCTAATCTTCTTTTCTTATCTAAAATTCTTGAGAAAGTAGTTGCTAATCAACTTTGTGAACATTTACAAAGTAATGACCTACTTGAGGAGTTTCAGTCAGGCTTCAGAGCTCATCATAGCACTGAAACAGCTCTGGTGAAGGTCACTAATGATATTCTCATGGCCTCAGATAATGGACTTGTGTCTATACTTGTCCTGTTAGATCTCAGTGCTGCGTTTGATACAGTTGATCACAATATTCTCCTACAAAGACTTGAACATACTGTAGGGATTAAGGGGAAAGCATTAGGCTGGTTTAAATCTTATCTGTCAGACAGATTCCAATTTGTTCATGTTAATAATAAATCTTCCTCAAACTCTAGGGTCACCTGTGGAGTACCACAGGGTTCAGTCCTTGGACCAATTCTCTTTACTATATATATGCTTCCGATAGGCAAAATTATCAGACAGCATGGGATTAATTTCCACTGTTATGCTGATGATACTCAGCTATATTTATCCATAAATCCTGATGAATCCAATCAATTACTTCGACTGCAGTCATGTCTTGATGACATCAAAAGCTGGATGACTTTAAATTTCCTGCATCTATTTTATTTATTTATTTATTTTATTTATTTATTTATTTATTCGAACATGATACAAATATAAAAATAAAATAGTGCACAGTAACAAGAAGTGCATAAGAAAGAAGAGAAATTCTGACAAGACCGAAGTTTTAATCTTTGGGCCAGAGTCCTCAAAAAATAAACTTCTTAACCAATTACTTAATCTGGGTGGCATTAACCTGGCCTCTGGTAATAAAGTAAAAAATCTTGGTGTTATTTTTGACCAAGACATGTCATTTAAATCCCATATTAAACAGGTTTCCAGAGTTTCCTTTTTTCACCTCCGGAATATCGCCAGAATTAGAAACATTCTGTCCAGGAGTGATGCTGAAAAACTGGTCCATGCATTTGTTACTTCAAGGCTGGACTATTGTAATTCTTTACTATCAGGAATTCCACAAAATGCAGTTCAAAGCCTTCAGCTGATCCAAAATGCTGCAGCAAGAGTTCTGATGAAAATCAACAAGAGGGATCATATTTCTCCAATTTTAGCTTCCCTTCATTGGCTTCCTGTTAAATCAAGAATAGAATTTAAAATTCTTCTTCTAACATATAAAGCCCTTCATAATCAAACTCCATCATATATCAGAGCTCTGATTACCCCGTATGTTCCTAACAGAGCACTTCGCTCTCAGACCGCAGGTCTGCTGGTGGTTCCTAGAGTCTCTAAAAGTAGAATGGGAGGCAGATCCTTTAGCTATCAGGCTCCTCTCCTGTGGAACCAACTCCCAGTTTTGGTCCGTGAGGCAGACACCCTGTCTACTTTTAAGACTAGGCTTAAAACTTTTCTTTTTGACAAAAATTATAACTAGTGACTCATGTTACTCTCAGCTACCTTTATAGTTTTACTGCTATAGGCTTAGGTTACTGGAGTATATCAGGATCTAATTTTCTCACTACATTGAGTTCTACTGTTCTTCAATTATGCATTATGTGTTGTCATTTCTGCTTTAACTTTCTGTTCTCTCTCTTTTCTCTTCATAGTAGGTACACCTGGTCTGGCGTTCTGTTAACTGTGACATCATCCAGAGAAGACGGCTCACCCGCTACTACCATCTAATGTAGAACAGATTACTAGATCAATGTGTGCTTCTGTGCTTTTTTGTTTCTCTTGTTGTGTCTCTGTTCTGTCTTCTGTAACCCCAGTCGGTCGAGGCAGATGACCGTTCATACTGAGCCCGGTTCTGCCGGAGGTTTTTTTTCCCGTTAATGGGTGGTTTTTCTTCCCACTGTCGCTTCATGCTTGCTCAGTATGAGGGATTGCAGCAAAGCCATGTACAATGCAGATGACTCTTCCTGTGGCTCTACGGTTCCCCAGGAGTGAATGCTGCTTGTCGGGACTTTGATGCAATCAACTGGTTTCCTTATATAGGACATTTTTGACCAATCTGTATAATCTGACCCAATCTGTATAATATGATTGAACTTGACTTTGTAAAGTGCCTTGAGATGACATGTTTCATGATTTGGCGCTATATAAATAAAATTGAATTGAATTGAATTGGTCAGGAGGTGAGGAAGTGTTGAGGGGTGTGCTGAAGCCCAGATGTTCCAGTTTTCCACCAGATGCTGTGGGATGGGGGTGTTGAACGCTAAAGTCCAGAAACATGCTCAAAGGGGGCGCGGCGTAGGTGGGTTTGGATGAGGGTGTTGAATGCTGAAGTCCAGGAACATGCTCAAAGGGGGCGGTGCGCGGGCTTGGAACCCGTTAATAACTGCTTGCAGTTCTAGTTAGGGTTCCAAGCCCGCAGCGCAGGCGAACGGCTATGCCGTTCGTCTGCTCTGTGAGCAGAGAACCCTATTGTTTTTCTAGTGTTTTTAAATTATTTATTATTACGGGTAATTATTATTCTCCGCTAAAACGCGTTGTGGAGCCCACGCGGATTTGTAACGAACCTATTGAGTCAGGTATCCAAGTACAGAATGTGCACCGCTACTCAAACCCAGAAATTCAGACCCGTCAACAACTAGGGGGCGCTATAACAACGGCTATGCCGTTCGTCTGCTCTGTGAGCAGAGAACCCTATTGTTTTTCTAGTGTTTTTAAATTATTTATTATTATGGGTAATTATTATTCTCCGCTAAAACGCGTTGTGGAGCCCACGCGGATTTGTAACGAACCTATTGAATCAGGTATCCAAGTACAGAATGTGCACCGCTACTCAAACCCAGAAATTCAGACCCGTCAACAACTAGGGGGCGCTATAACAAAGGACAATGCGTTTACGCCTGTAACCACCAAACTACTGGTCCTACACTCAAAAACTTGATGTAACTTTGTTTATTGGATGATTCTGCAAAATAAAGTGAATTGGCACACCCTTCAATTTCCAGCTAGTTTTCGCGCTACATGGCTACAAAGGTTAAACCTTTCTTGTTAACCTCCTCCTACATTTTTTGTGCAATCCGCGCAAAACTTTATATATAAGCGTGTCATGGACAAATAAAAAAAAGTTATCGTGGCGGATTTTTGAATTTTGACTTTTTCAAAAAGTAACGCTAAAATAAGTGATTGTTAGCTAGCTAGCTCTAAATGTAATTGCTGATTATTGTAAAACCATAACAGATTTTGACATGTCCTTCATAACCCATTGTCCAAATAAGATTTTGCACATGTGACCCACATTTGAGGATCGTCCATCACTAGGGGGCGCTGTGATGTCAAGAAATCTACTACGCAAGAATGGCTGATCGGATTTTTACAAAACCTTCTTCATTCCCTTCCAGACATTGCCCTTAACTAAAGTATTAAATATGGTATTTATTGAAACAAGTGGGCGGGGCCTATTTCCAAAAGTGTGGAAAAAAACTTGAAAACTTCAAAAATTCACCTAAAATCACTTGTGTGGTGTAACAAGCTCAGATTTTCAGGATGTATTCCTTGAATAAGGTGCAACAATTCTCTCACTGCATGTATTCCAGTGTTTGAAAGTGCCACACTCTGTTTTTTTCAAAGTTTGTAAAATGGAGAAATCAATGTATTTTCCACAAATATTGGTCAATCCCAATAAAAATGGCCTCTATCTGTAAAGCACAGCCAGAATAACCATGTCTTTCAGTTTGGTAAAAATCCAGGCGAATTTGACCAATTTACAAGATTATAAAAATGAATGATACAAGATTATAAAGTTTAATATTTTTTTTCTCTGAATCCATTTTTTTAATGACCATCAAAAAAATCGTGTGGTTAGATGAAACACTCTTGGACATACATGAATATTTTCAGAATTTTAGAGCAAACCGTTGAATTTTAACAAATTTATGAAGTTTGTGATCAGTTTACAGCTCTCATCATCGAGAGCTCTGCCATCCAGAACTGTGAACAGGGCGGCCATTATGCCCATATTTGGGCACATCACCGGAAGTGACGTCACATCCTGTGTTTTTTCTAAGCGGAGCAGAGACTTGAAATGGGAGGATAGCTTTTAGAGTTTTGAGAAGAACACATAATTTAAAAAATTTAATTGAATATAAAAAAGATCAAGCAGAAGCAAGGAAAGTTATTTAGAAGGCAAAGAAGACAAAATGGAGAGAGTTTTGTGATTCAATAGGCAGAAAAACTTCTATAACTGAGGTATGGGGAATGATTAAGAAAATGAAGGGAAATAGACCAGAGAGAACATATCCAGTTCTAAAACATGAAGAAGGAACATCATTAACAAATTAAGAAAAAGTAGAAGTAATGGCAAGAACATTTGCAAAGATCCATAGTTCAGATATGGATCAGACTTATTTGAAAAGTAACGCTATAATATAATATGGATAGATAGATAGATAGACTTAGAGAGAATTAGAAAACTTTATTTGTCATTTTGTATGCACAGAGTGCATACAGAACGAAATTCCGTTGCATACAGCTTGTAAATTGCAGTAAAATAAATTACAGTATAAAGTGCAGCAGTGATTTGAAGTAAACAATTGAAGTGTAAACAATGCATGAGAAAGTCACAGTGTACAGGTAAGTATTTTTAAAACCATTTGTGTGTACTGAATTGATTGTGCAAAGGGCATTTGTGCGAGAATGCATTTAGAAACTGAGAGTTCGACAGCATTTGTAATGCTAGTTGGAGATGCAATGATGCAAAATGAGCAAATATGCGAATGTTGTGCAAAGTTTATGGGTTATAGTTATAGATAGCAGTGACATGCATTCAGGGGAGGCAATCATGGAAAGAAAGAAAATATAGAATAATGATAACAATATATGTTGTGATTCACTCAGTCATTTGTAATAATAATTGTTTTTTTAATCTAATTTCCTTATTTTTTTTATCATATTCTCTTTAAAATCGAAGACTTTTGGCTATTTTTAACGTAAATCCTTGGTGGTGCTTGATAGTGAAGCGCCACCAAGCCAGAGATCTTGGCCTCCCCTGGGATTGCGCAATCCCATGTTAACTGCGCTGACTTCCATTCCGTGAATGCATCTTCCTGTCTCTAGATCATAAATTCAGTTGTTCAAACACTGATGAACTGATTTTCCACAATTTAATATATGTGGATTACGAATTGTGTTTTGGTAATTAAACTATGTGTTTTCGTGTGCTGCTGGGCGATCATAAAAGCCAAAGAGCTGGTTGTAGGTGAGGCCGGCAGTTCCTTAGCCTCTAGGCAGGGGGCGCTCAAGGGGCACCGCTCTGATCCCCAAATAGTAGAGTCAAAGCAGGTTATGGATGTGTTATTAGCGAGTTTTGCTAAACAAGTAAAGCACTAAAAAGACTCTAAACATACAGCTGGAACAGGACTGATGAACGAAGGCTTTCCTCCCTGGCAGTGAGCTCCACTGAGACTGAGAAACTTTTAAAACTGAAGAAGATAAAAAGAACTTTTACCGGAAAGTGAGCAGAGGCCATCTGCCCGCGCCTGATAAGACATAGTATTAATGACACATCCACAGATGTGCAAATTTCTTTAAAAGGCAGTGTCATAATTTATTAAAAAAAATGTTTGAAGTGCAGTTGTCTTGTAACCAGTGTCCGAAATTAACTTTGTTATTCACCGGCCAAGTTGGCCGGTAGATGTAAAAATCAACCGGCCAGGCATATTTTTTACCGGCCAAAATATTAATTTTGACCAGACCTCAACTTTTATAAAAATTAAGAGTGAAATTATGTTAATTATGGGGGGCGTGGCTGACTGGAACCTGGAAGAGAAATATTTGTTTCCTGAATTAAAAAAATATATATATTGTAGTTGATTATAAAAGACACAATATGAATTATCAGATTCACATCCAGGCGATAAAAAACACTACAGATTATCATTATTCTATCCATGTTGGCCTTATTTGTGAATGAGGCAGAGTTTCATCAAGCCAGTACGGTCAGTGGGGGTTCTAGACCAAATGTAGCAGGGGGGGTCAGGGTGGGGCCAGTGTTTTTTCACAGGGGCACAGAACAAAAGATTTGGAAGGGGGGGGGGGGGGGGGGGGGGGGGGAACTTAACAGGTCAACATTTCATCGTTTAAAATATTAAGTAAGCCAAAGAGCCAATTGTGGCTCTGGAACTGCAGGTTGCAGACCCCTGATCTTTTCTCAATACAGCGGGAGCTTAACGTGAAACAGCTTGATTTTAATTATTGTTATTTTTTTTATATATATATTTTTTTAAATTATTTTGTTATTTTATTATTGGGTAAAACCATAAACGAAAAAGATGCAACTGATCCAAATGACCAGTCAGTCACGTTATCTTTGTCAGCATTTATCATCCTAAGAAATTTAACATCATGTTTTTAGTACAGGGGCCATAACAGGGGCCAGGAACAGTTCTACATGGGCATAGGCCCCTGTTGGCCCCTGTTCAGAACCGCCCCTGTGTATGGTTCAAAATTTTCCCCTCAGCTGCAACACTTAAAGCACTCAGGGTTCACGCTGCTTCTTTACGCTGATCTCGCTGCTGGATTTTACCCTCGTGCGCTGCGCCCCCGATGTTACAGGTTACATGTAACGTAATTTTGCGCACCTGAATTCAAGCGCAAGGCACCACGTCCACCGAAGCACCGCTGGTTCTGTGTCGTTAAAAACAAAAGAGCATGAAAAACAGTTACCGACTCTCCTACTGACTTTAATTGGGACATTTTGGTACGAGTGGAAGGACATTAAACGTAGCGATTCACGTTTTGAAGGTTGGCCGCTGATAAAAGCACCTTGCTCCGAGAGGGGGCGGGGGAGGCGCAGTAAGAGCGGTGAAGCACAGAGCCGCAGCGCAGGTAGTTAAAAAAAATCAGAATAAATAAGACCGAAACTTATAAACAGACTAATTGGCGTTTTAGACTGTATCTGGTTAGCAGATCTGTTTTCTGATCCAGCGTGCAGCCATGACTGGTTCTGAATGTGAAAGGAGCTGAACCAGCACCGCAGAAGGCGGGTCTAGACTGAGCTCTGGATGGACAGAGCTGTGAACGGATCGTATGGGTTTTGTTATTTTTATGTTACTTTTATTTTATTTGGTACAAACATTTACTCGCCATGTGGCAGCTAGCCCTCTGAAATTCACTCGCCAAACGGGAAATTTACTCGCATTTGGCGACTGGCGAGTGTTAATTTCGGACCCTGCTTGTAACCCTTGTTTTTAAAGTTGCTTCTTCTTAAGGTTATCTTAAGTATTTTGCAACTATTGTTGTTTAGATTTGATAAATATTAATTTGCAGGATAATTTAAAGCAGTGTATGGTGTGCAATTATAAGATATGAAATGGTTAAGGTTTTTTTTAGATTTTGTAAATTCAATTCAATTCAATTTTATTTATATAGCGCCAAATCATGAAACTTGTCATCTCAAGGCACTTTACAAAGTCAAGTTCAATCATATTATACAGATTGGGTCAGATTATACAGATTGGTCAAAAATGTCCTATATAAGGAAACCAGTTGATTGCATCAAAGTCCCGACAAGCAGCATTCACTCCTGGGGAACCGTAGAGCCACAGGGAGAGTCATCTGCATTGTACATGGCTTTGCTGCAATCCCTCATACTGAGCAAGCATGAAGCGACAGTGGGAAGAAAAACCTCCGGCAGAACCGGGCTCAGTATGAACGGTCATCTGCCTCGACCGACTGGGGGTTACAGAAGACAGAGCAGAGACACAACAAGAGAGACAAAAAAGCACAGAAGCACACATTAATCCAGTAATCTGTTCTACATTAGATGGTAATAGCGTGTGAGCTGTCTTCTCTGGATGATGTCACAGTTAACAGAACGCCAGACCAGGTGTACCTACTATCAAGATAAAAGAGAGAGAACAGAAAGTTAAAGCAGAAATGACAACACATAATGCATAATTGAAGAACAGTAGAACTCAATGTAGTGAGAAAATTAGATCCTGATATGCTCCAGTAGCCTAAGCCTATAGCAGTAAAACTATAAAGGTAGCTGAGAGTAACATGAGCCACTCTAGTTATAATTTTTGTCAAAAAGAAAAGTTTTAAGCCTAGTCTTAAAAGTAGACAGGGTGTCTGCCTCACGGACCAAAACTGGGAGTTGGTTCCACAGGAGAGGAGCCTGATAGCTAAAGGATCTGCCTCCCATTCTACTTTTAGAGACTCTAGGAACCACCAGCAGACCTGCAGTCTGAGAGCGAAGTGCTCTGTTAGGAACATACGGGGTAATCAGAGCTCTGATATATGATGGAGTTTGATTATTAAGGGCTTTATACGTTAGAAGAAGAATTTTAAATTCTATTTTTGATTTAACAGGAAGCCAATGAAGGGAAGCTAAAATTGGAGAAATATGATCCCTCTTGTTGATTTTCATCAGAACTCTTGCTGCAGCATTTTGGATCAGCTGAAGGCTTTGAACTGCATTTTGTGGACTTCCTGATAGTAAAGAATTACAATAGTCCAGCCTTGAAGTAACAAATGCATGCACCAGTTTTTCAGCATCACTCCTGGACAGAATGTTTCTAATTTTGGCGATATTCCGGAGGTGAAAAAAAGAAACTCTGGAAACCTGTTTAATATGGGATTTAAATGACATGTCTTGGTCAAAAATAACACCAAGATTTTTTACTTTATTACCAGAGGCCAGGTTAATGCCATCCAGATTAAGTGATTGGTTAAGAAGTTTATTTTTTGAGGACTCTGGCCCAAAGATTACAACTTCGGTCTTGTCAGAATTTGTACTTGACAAGCAAAAGAAAAACTTCTAGGTTTATATAATAAGATTTGGAAAGAAGGAAGATTATCTTCTAATTAAAAGGAAGCAATTATTGTGCCAATTGTTAAACCAGGAAAGGATCCAACCATCCAGCCAAGATTACCTACAGTAATATTTAACTTTATGCAAAGTTTAATAACATTTCTCTAATTAAAGTGTTCATCTTAAAAAGCAAGTAATGTTTTTTTCTGATAAACTTTTTAGCAATTTTATTGAACTTCAAAAAATTAAGATCCCATCCATCCATGGATTTTCTATACTCAGTTTTCGGTACAGGTGTGACGTCAAGCCCTATCTGATGGGGAAACAGGGTAATGGGGGTGGGGGGGACGGCAGGTGGCTCTTCCTAGTCAGGGAGACAGATTACATCCTGGACAGGTCGCCAGTAACAGGGCTAAAATATAACCGTTTTATTAGACTTCAAAAAAGTTAAATGCCTTTTTATAAACTCATGAGTTGTGATAATTAATTGCTGTGCAATAATAGGAAAAACAGACTGATTATTGTAATGTGCGATCTGTGTTAAATTAAAATATATGACGTCATCATAGTGTTGGTTATGTGTCCTGCATTGTCTATCCTTGTGGTTGGCCTTGTATGATCATAGGATTGGTATATATTGAATGTGACAGGGAGCCAGTGGAGTTAATGTACAGGAGTGAAGTAGATGATGTAATGATGAAGCTGCTGTCTTTGTACTAGCTGCAGTTTATGGAGGTTTTCTGGAGGACAAGGAGGGAAGGGAGCTGAAATTGTAAAGTCAAGAAGTGAGTGGACTGTGAACCAGTTTGACAACAGTGTGAAGTAAGAACTTGATGCTCCCGAGATGAAAGTTAACCAGGTGATGATGTGGAAAGTGAAGGAGAGGATGGGAGGCTGGCCAGGATGACGCCAAGGCTCTGAAGCTGAAAGGTGGGAGAGATACAGGAATGGTCAATGGATATTGTAGACCTACCAGATTTGGTTAATGTTGACTTTGCACAATAAACAAGTGAGGTAACTGATGTGGCATTATGTCCACGGCCCGGGAATATATGGGCTGACTTGAATTTTTTTTCAGTCAAACTGATTATTTTTGCTTTAACCCATGGTATATATGTATGAATATGCACTTTTACTGTTGCTGTTTAGAGTTCAACAGTCTGATGGCAACGGGGAAAAAGCTGTTGCAAAAACTGGTGAACGTGCAGCGGATGCTGCAGAACCTTTTCCCAGTGGGCAAAGGGGAGAACAGTCCATGGTGGAGGTGTGAGGGGTCTCTGATAATGTTATGGGCTCAGGACATGCAGCGCTGGGATGAAATGTCCTTATGGACAGGAGAGGAGCCCCGATGATCCCTTCTGCTGTCCTCACCACTCTCCACCAGATGCTGTGGGATGAGGGTGTTAAACGCTGAAGTCCAGGAACATGCTCAAAGGGGGCGCGGTGTAGGTGGGCTTGGATGAGAGTGGTGAATGCTGAAGTCCAGGAACATGCTCAAAGGGGGCGGTGCGTGGGCTTGGAACCCGTTAATAACTGCTTGCAGTTCTAGTTTTTTTTTTTTTTTCTGGGGGGGGGGTAAAGCCAGTAGGCTTGGTGGGTGGGCTGGGGGGGAGGGGGTTTGAGGTGTTGGTCCTGGTGGGTGGTTGGCTGGCGGGCCCTGCGGCCTCTCCCTGGCCCCCGGGCTACGGTGGTGCCGCTGGCAGGGCCCCCTTCTCTGGGTGGGGCTTTCGGGGAGCGGGGGTGCCTATTGGAGTCAGTAGGGGAACTGGCTCCCTGGGATGGCTTCCCAGTCCTTTGCTCCCCATCCCCGGACTCCTCCCTCTGCCTGCTCCATCACGCCGCCACACATGTAGGTCCTTGGGGAGGGGGCGTTACTGGAGATTGCCACTTTCTGGTGACGCTCCTCTCCCTAATTTTATCATGCATCTTAGACACTTTCACTCCAAACATTTTCACAACGCACACTCATGTAGGCCATGGTATGGGGGGGGGGGGGAACTTATGTTGTGTGAGCCTCACCTTGGACGGCTCCCTTCACCTCCCTTCGCACTTAGACATTGAGGGTTCTGGGCAGTTGCATGGAGGGGGTGCGCTGGCACCAGCTTCCTTCCGGAGGGGGGGTGGGCTGTGCCGTGCACCCTCTTCGGCGCTCCCAGTTTTTAAACACACTTGAGAACAACATGCAACAACACAACATCTAAGCGGGCGTAGGGAGGATCGGTGTCTTTTGCACACCCCTGTTCTCCGATGGCGGCAAGGAGTCTGGGGCCTGGAGGAGGTGCAGGCCACTATGTCCGGGGTCTTGGCGGGGGGCTGATATGGGTAGTCTTCGGCTTGCTAGGTCTGGGGCTGACGCCTCCGCTCCCCCCAGGAGGGGTGGGGGGCAGGGGTGGCTAGGGTAAGGTGGGGGAGGGAGGGGGTTTATTAGGTATTTAGGGGGTGAGGGGGGTTCTGGCTGGGTGGCTCGTACGGGTCATGTTGGCCCCCCCTTTTTGGGGGGCCCGGTCTGGGGGTCGTCTGGTCCGGGGGCGGGGGTCGGGCATAAGCAGTCGTATAGTTGATTTGGGGTGACCCCCCCTCTGGTCAGTGTTGGATGCGAGTGTTATGTGGGAATCTGTGTACAGCGTCTTTTTTTTTTTTCTTCTTAAATCTGTGTGTGGGGAGTGGGGCACTAGAGAGGTATGGTGTGAATGAGTTTTCCTTTTTTTTTCAGGTATGGGTGTGGTCCGCTCCCTCTCCCAAGAACATCTCAAGTCTCCTCTAGGTGCGGAGCCCATCCCCCCACGTCCTGTCCTCCTCCGCTGCGCCGGCAGGCGCCTTGGCCTTCTGGCGCATTGGTGGGCCTCGGGTTTGGGGCGGGTTCCCGGGCGTGCGCCTGCCCACTCCCGGCGGCTGCTTCACGGGGCCTGGCCCCCCGGGGGGCGGGCGGGGCGCCCCTGGGGCCTTTGGCCCCTAGGGCCCATGACCTTTTTCTCAGAGATGTGAATTACCTGACACAGCTGACCAATAGAAGACAAAGACACTTCACCTGAATTGCTGCTGGCAGTGGCGCCGATGTGTGGCAGCCTGGCCTCTGTCAGTCTGGCCCAGGGCTAACAGGTACCTGAAGCTGAAAATGTGGGACTGTACCTTTAAGAGGAGCAGCAGGACTCCGTGCACGCTGCGGCTCTGTGTGCGCGTTCACACGTTTCCTGTGTAAAAATAAAAGTCTAGAATAGGAAGAAGTTGTGATGTGGAAATGTTCCACGTGGTTCTGTTGTTGGTGTTGGTTTAGCTTCTGGTTTGGTGCCGCAGGAGTTTAGCTAGAAAATGAAAAACTGGTCTTCAGTCTGTCCAAGTCAGCAGTTTGGAAGTAAAGAAGCTGATTTTAGTCCCCGACTGTCAGTGCCGGCTCTTCTTTCATTCTCAATGTGTTTTCAAGGTTTTCAAGGTTTGGAAAGATGGAGCAGAAATATCATTTCATCATTGCTTTGAGTTTCTGTTGCTGATTTATTCAACTAAAGAACAAATCTGTCATTTAAAAACATGTCAGAAAGAAGATGGAAATGTTTTACTGTAAATTAGGACTTTTTGAAAGTCAGTCTTGATATAAAAAAAATATTTTATTGAAACAAGCGTCAGAGTTTTATTGAAAATTGATCAGAGGAACAGAAGAGAATGAGCAGCAAATAAATCAAACACAGAAGAAAATCTTTTTATTTCACATTAAAACACATGAAGTAGAACTGCAGCAAATCTACAAAAGGAAGATTTAACATCTGAACGTAAAAAGTGTTTAGAAAAATAGGAGCCGACAGAAACAGAAAACGTCCAGAGATTGAGAAAAACTGGCCAACATTTCAATAAAATCTGACTAATGAATGAAAGTAAAAAACCAAGAGAGAAAGTCAACATGTGTTATAACGGGCAGAAAAACATGTGGATCCTGGAATAATCCCAGCTTCCATCTTTAAAGGACTGGAAGAGGAAGAAGTTTCCAAGGAATCATTTAGAAGAGTTTCACAAAGAAACAGATTGAATCCATAAATGTGAAAACGTGTTTCTGAGTGAAAGAGACAGACATGAACAGACTGAACTATCTGTTCAACAGGGAGAGGCTTTCTCTGACAGGAGGAGACTCTTTAGACTCAATCAGCACAAAAACACTGAGGAACCAGAACTGGACCAGAGCCCAAAGCCAGGAAGCAGAGGTTCAGTGAATGTGGTGTTGAAGGTGTGGAGGTGGATCAGTGAGTCAGAGGAGACTCTGTAGAAGGACAGAATACCAGCAGGACAGTCCACATACACTGCTGCTCTGTTAGAGACGGAGGAGGAGGAGATAGATGTTCGTATGTTATTGTGCCAGACATAGTAACCATCATCATAGCAGCTCAGACTCCAGGACTGATCATTCCATCCAAACACACAGTCTCTACTGTTTCCTCTCCTCCTGATTCGTCTGTAACTCACTGATATATCAACTTCTCTTCTCCACTCGACCTCCCAGTAACAGCGACCAGTCAGACCAGTTCTACACAGCAGCTGAGGAACATCATCAAATCTGTCTGGATGATCAGGATATGACTGAAGCTCCTCCACATGTGTCACCTTCCTGTTGTCTTCAGACAGTTTGAGGTTTCTGCTCATTGTGTTTGTGTCGATTGTGAGTTGACAGGAATCTGATGGAGAGAACAAAGACAATCCAGCTGCAGTTATTGATCATTTATTGACACTTTGATGATGACTCCTGAATGAGTGATGGACAGTTTGAAGATGGTTGAATGTGAGCTGCTTTGTTGTCATGAATCAAATGAAAAACACACTCACACTTCCTCAGACCTGGTGTCAACCATCGGACTCCAGCAGGCTCCACCCTGAAAGGAGGAGGGGGGTCAGACCATCAGTCTCTTTCAGCAGCAAACATGGACATTACATGTCTCTCAGACACACATTGTCCTCCACTGAGAAAGGACCAGTCCAACATTTGGACACGTCCACTTATAAAAATCCAGAGAAAGAAAGAAGAGCTGAGAGCAGCAGACACCTGGGCACTGATAATGATGATGGAAGCCTTACAACCTGCAGTGGATTTAGTGTCGCTGTGGGAAATTCACGTGTTCTGTGCTGCAGCGCTCTGATTGGCTGAGATCAGAAATGGAGCAGGTTTTAAAAGAGAAGGGCCGACCTCTTCATGAACTAAGTGACCCTCTGTGGCTGGCAGACCTGGCATCTTTAGTTGATCTTACGCATCGTCTGAATACACTGAACAAGAAGCTAGAAGGCAAAGAACAGCTGGTGCCACACCTGTATGCACACCTGAAAGCCTTCTGGGTAAAGCAGACTGAGAAGCAGAATGACTGACAGCATCTCTGTAAAGTCCTTCGTGTCTCAACCACCAAACTTTCTGCTGACATGTCAGCCATCCTTCAATCAAAGGACAGCATCACTGCTCCCACTGACTGCAATGTTCTTCACATTATAGCTGACTTAGAAACACACACAGTATTCATGTGGCAATATGGCACCTCTAGTGTGGCCCTTTGTTTAGTTTTCTGGATTTGGCCCTCACTAAAAAAAGTTTAGACACCCCTGGTATAAAGTGTTAATGTTTCCCCTTTTATTTAGGAAGATAAAAAAGGTGAATAAAATAAATCTACTTTAGGACCTTTAAATTAAATAAAGACAAGTAACAAGTGCTTCTCTGCATAAAACACTAAAATAAAAACACTCAGGGTGTCAATCTAAAATCACAGTTCAATAATATTTGCTTAAATGCTTATTAATTAAAGCTAAAGCCAGCAAACACCAAGCTAACCCTACGTTGCAGGCCTGTTTCCATGCTTGTGAATACGGAGACCAAACTCGGTGGTCGCTTCACTCAAAGAGCAAATAATAAACTAAAAAGGTCCATTGTGCCAGATGAATAATAATCCTAACAGAAACGCTCTGCTCCGTTTAGTCCTCCTCTCCTGTGGAAAAACTCAGCTCCCACAGTCACGGCTCTGACTCCAATACTAGGCCACCTGCTTTATAAGTTTGGTTTTTATTAATTCTGCATTATTTTAACTACATGCGCTGTGTTTCTGTGCCTCAGCGCTCTTACTGCTCCTCTCTCCTCCCTTCCCTCAGACCCAGGTGCTTTTATCAGCGGCCAGCCTTCAAAACGTGAATCACTACGTTTAATGTCCTTCCACTCGTACCAAAATGTCCCAATTAAAGTCAATAGGAGAGTCAGTAGCTGTGTTTCATGCTCTTTTGTTTTTAACGACACAGAACCAGCGGTGCTTCAATGGAATGCTGCCTTGCTCTTTAATTCAGGTGAGCATAATTACGTTAAATGTAATTTAGGTCTGGACTTTTAAGGGTCATTTTAAGGAACTTGTAACATCAGGGGCTTCAGCTCAGACCCATTATTCCTCCTCTTCCCTCTAAAGGAGCCCTTTACACTATTTATTTATGCATTTTTCCCACTGTTTATTCCTCGCGTGCAGCACACCAATGGGGGTAAAATCTGCCCACCTCACCGCCTCAAACTGATATCATTAGTATAAATTATGCTGATACCAGACGTTACCAAAAAAGTGTTTTTTTCTACAGTCACTTAGGAACCAGGGAGACGCAGAGCTTGAAAAGCTGCACCTTTACTCATCAACTCTGGGGTTGCCATGCATAAAAAGTGCTATATTTCCTGTAGGATTCCCCAATAAAGACTATTAGTGGGCTAAAAGTGAAGCAGAAAGTCATTATTCCGTCCGCTCTGACCACAAACAAAACGCTCAGAGAACAATTTCAAACTCAGCCTTCAGCTTGGTAATTACGCACCAGAGCGCCCTGAGGAGAGCAATAGAGGAGATTTGTCTGGTCAGAGCAGAGACTGAGATGAGAAACCTGTCGCTGTGAAAGGTGATGATGGTTATAAACTGTAACAGGCTAGAAGTTCATGGAGCTGAAAAGAGGGAAACATCAGCAGCTGGATCAGCATAAAGACGCAGCGTGAACCTCTGAGTGCTTTAAGTGTTCCTGCTGAGGGGAAAATGTCAGACCATACAGGCTTAATGAAACTCAGCCTGATTCACCAATGAGGTTATAGATCTACACTGATAAAAAAAAAAACATAGTTTAATGTGTAACAGTTAAATAGTTTTAATTTATTGACCGTGTTATTACGGTCAATAAATTAAAACTATTTAATTTTATTCTCTACTTTATTTTATCCTCTAAATTTTCTTCTACCATTTCTCGATTTCCATCTGTTCTGTTTCCTCCCCATAATATTCCATGTGCATTAAAGTCACCACATATTAGTGATTATTTCTACCTATAATCTCCAAAAATGATTCAGGTCTAATTTTTTTACAAGGATTATAATAGTTAACTATAATTAACCTAATTTAATTAACCTAACCTTATTATTCTCTCTATCACTACATATTCTAGATCAGTTCTTCTACTTATTTCTCTGCTTGTTAGATGATATTTTTTTAAATTGTTTAACATCCTCCTCCTGTTTCTTCCTTCCTGTCACTGAAACATCTCCACTTATTCAGAAAACTAGTTACAGTTTCATTTTGTCTTTTACACATTTTAACCATCTGTGCTTTATTGAATACATTTAACAATTAAATTAATAACAACAAAATAATTAAATAATAATTAAATAACTTAGAGAGACAAAGATGCATCTTTTCTCTTGATTAAAAACAAGTGGTGTGCTTACTTAATTGATAATTAAGCCAGCCTGAAGACTTCAGTCCACCTATGTTGAAAAAAGGGCAGTCCTGAAACCTGCCAGCAGCTCCTGGCTGATTGGATCCAAATCCAAAAAACTTCTGTGATCATTCCTGGGTGAGACAGTACACTAAGCCATTTTATTGCACATCAACCATCATCTCCTAATACTTATTTAGTTTCACAGCATTTTTAGAGTGAGAAGATCAGCATGAGGGCATCGCCTTGTCAGGAGAACAGGGCTGGTCGATTGGTAACGATAGGACCAAGCTAAACAAAGGGTTTTGCGGGTGGTTTTAGCATTTCTACACCTCATAAAGGAGAAAGCCAGGACGGGCAGAAAAATGAGGTCCGGAACCTCCAAGGCCTCGGGGGTGTCTCCCCCTCCTCCAGACTCTCCAATATATTAAATTATGAGAGGGAAAGGTGGAGATGATTGTGTTGAATGTGCTTTAATCTGGGAAGATAAGTTTAGTTTTCCACGGGGTAGAACTTAAGTATAAATCAGTTAAATAAGGTTAAAAAGTTGATGGATTTATACTTGGAGAAAGAGAAAAATAGGTAAAATATTAACAAAGAGGATTTAGATCAGAAGGAAAATGGATAAATGTTGGAATGAATGGAGTGCAGAAGCTGCAAGAAGAGAGAGAAAGTCTGAACTTAAACAGATGGCAGGGGAAAGGATTTATCTGGAGACGTGGGTAACAGGAGTGACAATTCTGGTGGTGCTGCTGATGTCTCCATGTTTCCTCCTCCATATAGACCTAGTGATGCTTCACCCTCCTGTCCATATGCTCCATTGCAGGTGGAGCTGCAGGCCCTCCAGGTGGCTGACCTGGATCTGGACTCCTGTCCCCCTCTGTGAAGATGTCAACCTGATCAACAGTAAGCAAACCGAGGCGAGGCTGGGGAGTGAGGCGAGCTCAGCAAGCAGGGCGGCTCTGACGGAGCAGAGGGTGGAGAACTACGGGAGGATCCCTCCCTCATCAGACCCAATCACTTCCAAGACAGAGCAGACACAAGAGTCATCTCAAAGCCAGAAACTAAACTGGACTCTCCTTTTATTAACGCCTCTCCAGGTTTCACATGGCTAGGAAATGGGAAACAGCGAGTAAACAAAGGAAGGACAGATTCATCAATTTCCCTTGTTGGAGGTGGCCGGAGCGAATGAAGCCCAGCTGGTGTTTAGACCAATGACTGCAGCTGACATCCAGGCAAGCGCCACCGTCCTCCCTAATCCCAGAGAGGAGGGGAAGAAGTTGCTGCAGAATCTAAACTCTGTATGGAGACTGGGGTCATGGTGTGCTACTGGCTGAGTTAAAGAGACATGCTCTGCAGAACGGTGATGTCATCAGTGTAGGAAAGAAAAAGAATGTTGACAAAAGAGACACTGATCTGGCCAACCTCGCAGAGAAGGGACCTACTAAGGGATGTGAGGCTACACACACACACACACACACACACACACCGCTACACCTGTCTTTGAATGCTTCCACTGATCCACATGTTTGCTCACAGAGGCCATCATACACTTAGAACAGACATGGATCTCCACACAGAGACCCCTGCTTTAAATTAAATGTGTCTCCTCTGTGTCCTTTAAATGTTATGGGTAGAGATTTGATGTGTAGATTGAACATAACTATCACTTTAACCTGTGATGGACTGACGGTTCACATTCAGGACTCTGACTCTGACTTTACTGCAGTACATTGGGCCCTAGATAAATCTTTGTATGCATACGAATAGAAGCTTCCAGCTGCTCCTGTGCCTCAACATTTTGTCTCAGCAGTAAATGCTGTGACACCTGACAGGGACGTAATGATTCAGATGACTTATAAAGTACTTCCCTTGTGTCTAACTGACCTGACTTTGATTTGTGGAAAGGTTCTCATTTAATAAATTGATGATCTGTTAATCTGTGCAGAATCATCTAATCAATGCTGGACAGACACCTTAAAACTGCTTAAACATCTCTATGAAAAAGGCCATAAAGTCTCAAAATCTAAATGCAGTTTGTACAGGAGGAAGTCACAATTTTGGGCCATGTTCTCTCACATAAAAGCAGAAACTTGTCACTTCAGCGAATTGAAGCGGTTCTAAAAATCCCAAAACCAATCACATAGAAGCAAATGATTTCATTTCTGGGTATGACAGGTTACTGCAGGGCTTATATTCCAAACTACTCCAAGCTTGAATCTCCGCTGGCTGCTTTAATACACGGTCAGGGACTAGCAGCTGCTGGTAGAATCACACGGACGTCTGAGGCAGAACTGGCTTTCTCTGCTCTGAAAGCAGCCTTATCTTCTGCACCGGTGCTGGCTTTGCCAAACTCTGACAAACCATTTATTGAAATGGGATGAAAAATCTGGTTTAATTTCATCTATTTAGTTGCAATCTCATGGTGACAAATGGTGACCTGTGGCCTGTAATTTCTTGGGAGACCTGCAAGTACGGGGGAGGACCCACAGCTGCGTTCTTTCGGCACTCAAGGCCTCAGTCATCCTTTCCCCCCAAATGTATATGATGTATGCGATGGATGGTTGTACTGAAACTATAATTTCAATTACAATGTAAATTGTAGTTGACAGTAAAGATACATTGATGGATTGTTTCCACATCCAAGGACACAGAGAGGAGTTGAGTTAGATAGGAACTGGATCGTACCAGTGGCTGCACTCCTCTGAAGATTACTCCCACTTTCTTTTTTATCCCAGAATGTATAAAAGTTTAGTGTGTTCTTTATCTCTTCGCTCTGTTTCCTGAGTGCTTTAGGAGACAGAGACATTCAAACACTTCTTTCCTTTGAATTAAATAACTTACAAAGACAAAGATGCATCTTTTCTTTTCACTTAATTATCACACTTGATAATTATTAATATCCACTACAAGATCGTCATGACAAGCCTGCCAGGATTTGCACCATCATCTTGAATCTTCCGACTGTGGGACACTGCATTGAGCTATTCCCAATTGACCTTTAGACTCATTTAAATAAACTATACAATTGATCTGACTGCAACCCAGATAGTAAAAACAGAAGAGATGTATAAAATACTAAATAGCAAGGATAGATTAATTTATTATATCCTTTTATTTCAATTAACATTTCAAAGTTCATATAAAGTTATTACAAATATGTTGGCATTGATTGAAATAAGTTATTTTTATTTTGTGGGGAATGGCAGGCGAAAATTGTATTTTTCTACAGGAGTACGGTCTGAAGGTAGCACAGATGTGGGGGGGGGGGAAAGAGAGAGAAGAGAAAACATGGGGTTAAGCATGAGAGGAGACAGCGGAGAAGGAGCAGGTAGCTGATGTTGAAATGAGTAAGCTCAGACTTATCGTAAAGAGAAGTTATAATGTACAGTATGCAAGTTAGAAGTACACAGTAGAGTTTAGACGAGAAGCTGTGGGACGGTGTGCTTGTTTTTCTTTGTCGCTGTGTGACAGCTGTCCCAACTGTCACACAGAGACAGGTTTTCTGTTCTTCCTTAATATTACTTTACATATTGATTTGAGTAGTTTAGATTCTTGTCTTTAAAATTGTTTTCATTAGTCTGACTCTTTAGTTAACTATTTGCAGTGCACACATTTAGTTAACTTTGTTTGTCACTTCTCTTGTATTTTTGTTAAATGCAACAAATTAATTTCTTTGAGTTACCAGTTTCCTCTGGACCTGCTGCTGAAACCATACAGATGAGCTCCAGCTGATGTCCTTATATGGCGCTCAAACTTCCTCAGCGGGTCGCTCCATTTGTTTGGCAGGGGAAGGGAAAATGTGGCCTTTAGTTTAATTTTACCATTTCTTTAATGTTTCTTCTTTTTGTAACTTAGTTCAATGCTAATATTTATTCAATTTAAAGATTTAGTAATGTGCTTACCAGTATTTGTTTAAGTTCTTGTGTGTTTAATTACCCCCGTGTGTGAATTAGCAGTGGTCTGATCAGCCACTATTTAAGTTTCCCTCATGTTTCGTTTGTTAGGTCAGTTTTGTGCTTAAGTTCTTTGTGTTACTTCCTGAGTTTTAGTTTGTTATGTTGACCTCAGTTTTTGGGACCCAATTTATAATTTTTTAACAATTTTTGTAATAAATTAAGAATATATTTTGAATTTTTTCAACGTCTCTTTGGTTGGTCTATGTAAAACCTTCATTTACACTAGAGTTAGAGTGAAGCTAACCTAGCTGTTCACTAACCTGGACTACAGTAAGCTGGTTATTCACTGCTAGAGTGGAACTTAAAGGGCTTGCAGAAGATCATTACCGCACTGGATAACGAGTGACAGACTCCAGATAGTCACTCTGAGAACCCACGTCACTCAGAGTAAATGTGGCAACGTGGGAACTGAGGGCCAGTAGATGTGGAGCACATAGAAAGCACCTGGAAACCACACAACTGCATCATTCCTGAAATCCTGTTTCTTTGGATCGCTTTGAGGTCCTTCTGGACACAGGATGAGGTATTGCCCAGATTCATATGTGGAAAATCCCGATTACACATGGTACTGAGTTGTGCTTTAATATTATGCTTATTGGTAAAGAGGCTTTGGACTGTGGAGTTGGTGGGACTTCTACATACCTGGGCATCTGCACAGGCCTGCAACATCGGGGTATTTTCTGCCGGCATTAGATTTAGTCTTTACCATAGTGGATAATATGACTGGTGTGTACACTGTGTATGCAGATTCATTGTACGGTTGGATCAATGCTATGTTTTTTTCTGTTTTGCCTACATTCCAAAAACCTGCCATTCCCTTATTTTATTATTATTTTTATCAAAGGAGGGTTACTATGGTCTACTTTACACGGTGTGTAGTGTAATTTAATTTAGTTGTGTCCAATGCTGATTGATGCAAAAGCATTTGAGAGAGATTCAAATTAAATAGTATGAGGGTATACAGAGACAAAGAACCCACAACACACTTATTTAAAGGAGAAGTCCGGTCAAAATCAGAATTCAAACTGCTGAAAGTACTTTAAATATAAAATTATTACATACTGTTCAATAAATGATGAGCTTTTTTAATTAAGAGTAATTTTCATTTGAAGGTCCCCTTGTAAATAAATACCTGTTTTCATGCCGACATATTTTTTGTAACCTCTTAAACAAAGATAGACGTGGTGTTAAGCATTTTAATTTAAAGTAATACTAATTTTACATTTTAGTGACATAAAAAGACAACAAATAAGCATTAAAGTACGATTTATGGGTTGGGTTCTGCAATGTTATAAAATTAGTATAAAACTCATCTTTAGAACCAATCTCTGCTCAAAATGGTGACCTGCACCGCCTAATCTACTTTCAGCAGTTATCATCAGTTATTGCAACTGCAGAAAATACGGGCAGAGCGGCTCTTTCTGAGTTTACTCTGCTCCCGTCAGGATGAGCTGAAGCGCGTTAAGAGGCGGAGGGATATTCCAGTGTCACTTAGTTTAGAGCCGAAACAAGTGATCTCACTTTCAGAAACAAGCCCAAAAAACTGCAAACCGCAACTCATGAAATTTACAATTGACTTTAGAAAAATTAGACCAAAGTCGCATAAAAAAGGTGGGATTCGCAACAGTGAGCATTCTTTCCAAGTGTTTCGTATCCCTCCACCCCTCTGGTCGGGTAAACAAATGTCCTGGCAAATTCTACATTATAACAAAGAAAAACCTACCAAAAAAAGTGTCGCTCTCATGTCTTCTTGAAGACATTCTTCTTTGAAATGTTGGCTACAGATGACGTGTTTTCTCTCTGGCCAAAAGTTCGATGGCAAATCCTCTCTCTTCAAGGAGGTAATCCAAAAAAAGAACCCATGGTAGATCATGAATCGGAAAGATGAAAAAAAAAAATGTTTTTTTTCACTTTTACCCGATGTATTGTTACATCCAACTGCCATGCACGTGAACATTGTTGCTTTAACAATAGCTCTCATGAATTTCAATGATGACGTCTTCTCGAAATCCAAAATAATTGTTGTTGATTGCAGTTGAGTACAACAGTTCCTTTTGAATTAGCTTGTAGAGCGCAGTGCCTCACCGCACAGAGACATCACAGGATGTGATGTCGGGCGGCCATTATTGCCCAAATATGGGCAATAAAATTTTATTTTCTTATTGATTAGTTAGTTTTAGGTATAGCTAATGATTCACTGATTTTTCCTTGTTGACTAGACTTCTCCTTTAATAACATTGCTTAAGTGGGGGCTACATGACTGCAAGAGATAAGAGGTGTAGAAGGTGGAAGGGTGGGATTTAATTGAAGAGGTTTTGATCTGGGGTCATAAGTCACTCTAAACTTTGTCATAAAGTACATCTATACCTTTTTTTTCCCTCCATACCTGAGAGCTTCCAGTCTCCAGCCTGGATCCTTCAGTCCAGCCAACAGCAACTTTACTCCTGAGTCTCCTGGATGATTGTAGCTCAGGTCCAACTCTTTCAGATGGGAGGGGTTGGAGCTCAGAGCAGAGACCAGAGAAGCACAGCCTTCCTCTGAGACCAGACAGCCTGACAAGCTGCAGACACACGATTACGAATTATTTTAACACGAGAAAGTGGTGCTCAAGAAACTTCTGCTCAGTTGATTTTAAGAAATATAAAATAGTGAACAAACAACTGTTTTTGTTAGTTTTATACTAACAAAAACAGTTTTTGTTCTGTAGGTAATAAAAAGTAACATCTGACACATAAACAGATGAATCCTGACTAGAGCTCCACTGGGATGGAAACTCTGCCAACAGACACAAACTCTGCAGAAGGTTCTGGCTTTAAGCCAGGTCTAAACAGTGCACTGATATAAAAATGTAAGACTGTCAAACAAATAAACAGTGTAAATATTAAGAGGTACAATGTACAGTCTTTTCAGATATAACATATATTACTGTATTGATTGTTAAATATGTGTGTAAATATTTTATATTGCAAGACAAACTGTAAATATTGTACAATGTCAAAAATTTAGATTTTTAGTGATTAACAATGTCAATAAACTTATATTTCCATCAACTTTTTAACAGGTAATGGACAGAAATCTGGTTTCAACAGGATGGAGAACTTTGTACCTGAGAGTTTCCAGTCTGCAGTTTGGACTCTCCAGTCCAGCAGAGAGAAGCTTCACTCCTGAATCCTGCAGGTTGTTGTTACTCAGGTCCAGTTCTCTGAGACTGGAGGACTGGGAGCTGAGAACTGAGGACAGAGCTTCACAGCTTCTCTCTGAGAGGTTACAGCCACTCAGTCTGAGGAGACAGGGAGAAAAATCTGCTATTAAACAATTCATCAGAAATATTGTTGATTTCTTTACAGTCACCAATGTTCTCCTTGGAAAGATTGATGGATCTCTCTGATTTTACACGTCTTTATGTTGCTTTTTGTTGAGAACTGGTTCATTATAAATAAACTGAAGCAACATGAATCAATAGCCCCATTTACACTACCCTTGTTAAACCGATCCGAGCCAAGACCAGTCCGAGCTTGGATCAGTTAACCAAGCTGAGGCGACCGTTTACACACCACGCTATCCCGGTTCCTTTGTTGTTCCTCGCCTCCTAGTGACGATCTGCAGTACTACTGTTTTCTGGGATTGAAGGCGGAACCAAGCAAATCAAAATGGTGGTGCCCGTAACATTCAGGAAGTTATGCTCAGAGAGAGTCGGCGTTTGGGACGTGGATAAGACAAACGAATGTCTAATAAGGATTTACAGACACAGGAAACAACGACAGACGCTGAGGTTCATCACACTGCTAAGCAGAATCATCTCTGGAAACCGTGTGGCAAAGTAAGGAAACTAGTATTATTATGAATGTCTGAAATTTGTCTGAATGGAGTGTGAATCGGGACGTGCAGCCAGACACGCCGGAAAAACCGCGGACAGTCAGCTGACTGTAAGGGGATGACGCGGTCTGCTCATGCGCTCTTCGTTATCAGATAACCGGGACAAAAAAAACAGGCCGAGACCTACTCAGGAACTGGTCTGCAGTTAGCGCGGTCCGGTTATGTTTAGCTCGGTTCAGTTCAGTCTGCTGACTGTTTACACTCAAGAGTTATCTTGGTTACCGAGCTCGGACTGGTCTCGGCTCGGTTAAAAAAGGGTAGTGTAAACGGGGTACATATTTGCCTCATTAGCAGATTTCTCACTATCAGAAATAAAAGCAGCAACAATCTGTGTCCTTACAGAGCTTTGTTGGAGGCTTTAACCACTGGCAGCAGCCTCAGAAGAACTTCCTCTGAAGCAGAGAATTTCTTCAGGTCAAACACATCCAGATCTTCTGCTGATGACACTAAGATGAAGATCAGAGCTGACCACTGAGCAGGAGACAGTTTATCTGTGGAGAGACTTCCTGAACTCAGAGACTGTTGGATCTCCTCCACTAGAGAACGATCCTTCAGTTCATTCAGACAGTGGAACAGATTGATGCTTTTCTCTGCAGACACATTCTCACTGATCATCTCCTTAATGTACTGAACTGTTTCCTGATTGGTCTGTGAGCTACTTCCTGTCTGTGTCAGCAGACCTTGTAGGAGTCTCTGATTGGTCTGCAGTGAAAGTCCCAGGAGGAACCGGAGGAACAAGTCCAGGTGTCCATTTGGACTCTGTAAGGCCTGATCAACAGCTGTCTGGTGAATAGAATTTGGTTTAGGTTTCTTAGAAAATAAAGACTTCTTAGATTTTTGTGTTTCTACCATCAGGTTGAGACCATGATTTATGAAGGTCAGATGAACATGAAGAGCAGCCAGAAACTCCTGAACACTCAGATGGATGAAGCAGAACACCTTGTCCTGGTACAGCCCTCTCTCCTCTATAAAGATCTGTGTGAACACTCCTGAGTACACTGAGGCTGCTCTGATGTCGATGCCACACTCTGTCAGGTCTGATTCATAGAAGATCAGGTTTCCTTTCTGCAGCTGATCAAAAGCCAGTTTTCCCAGAGACTCAATCATCTTCCTGCTATCTTCACTCCAGTGTGGATCTGTTTCAGCTCCTCCATCATACTTGACCTTCTTCACTTTGGTCTGAACCACCAGGAAGTGGATGTACATCTCAGTCAGGGTGCTGGGCAGCTCTCCTCCCTCTCTGGTCTCCAACACGTCCTCCAGAACCGTAGCAGTGATCCAGCAGAAGACTGGGATGTGGCACATGATGTGGAGGCTTCTTGATGTCTTCGTGTGGGAGATGATCCTTCTGGCCTGCTCCTCATCTCTGAATCTCTTCCTGATGTACTCCTCCTTCTGTGGGTCAGTGAACCCTCTGACCTCTGTCACCATGCCAACACACTCAGGAGGGATCTGATTGGCTGCTGCAGGTCGTGTGGTTATCCAGAGGCGAGCAGAGGGAAGCAGTTTCCCCCTGATGAGGTTTGTCAGCAGAACATCCACTGAGGTGGACTCTGTAGCATCAGTCAGGATCTCCTGGTTCTGGAAGTCCAGAGGAAGTCGACTCTCATCCAGACCATCAAAGATGAACAGAACCTGGAAGTGTTCAAAGCTGCAGATTTCTTTGGTTTCAGTAAAGAAGTGATGAACAAGGTCCACCAAGCTGAACTTTTTCTCTTTCAGCACATTCAGCTCTCTGAAGGTGAATGGAAATATGAAGTGGATGTTCTGGTGGGCTTTGTCTTCAGCCCAGTCCAGAGTGAACTTCTGGGTTAAGACTGTTTTCCCAATGCCAGCCACTCCCTTTGTCATCACTGTTCTGATTGGTTGATCTCTTCCAGGTGGGACTTTAAAGATGTCTTCTTGTCTGATGGTTGTTTCTGGTCTGTGTGGTTTCCTGGATGCTGTTTCAATCTGTCTGACCTCATGTTCATCATTGACCTCTCCAGTCCCTCCCTCTATGATGTAGAGCTCTGTGTAGATCTGGTTCAGAAGGGTTGGACTTCCTGCTTTAGCGATCCCCTCAAACACACACTGGAACTTCTCCTTCAGACCAGACTTAAGTTTATGTTGACAAACTGCAGCAAGTTGTTCTAAATTAACACAAAAAGTGAAATCAGGAAGGAAACCAAATGATCTTCTGAAGATGATGTGAATAAATGTGATTCCATCTCTTCAGACATCAGTAAATGTGTGATTTATCCATCAGGTTAAATCTTTGTAGAAATCCTCTTACTGCTCTGCAGACGGTCAGCCAGCTCCTCCTGCTTCATCCTCCTCAGGAAGTTCAGAGTGATCTTCATCAGTGCCTCTCTGCTGCTCCTCCTCTGCTCTTCATCCTCACCTTCCAACACCTCCTCATCATCTCTCTGACTCTCTGACCAGTCTGGGTCATCTGGACTCAGAACCTTCTGGATCTTCTTCAGCTCCTTCTTCACAAAAGTGACAATGTTGTCCTCCAGCAGCTGGAAGAGAATAATATATGAAGGACACATCAGACTGAGATCATGGATCCAAACATCAGAACCATGTTGGACAGACTGACGGTCCACTGGTCCACAAAGTCCAGCATGGAGACGACTGAACAGAACCGATGGAAAAGTAGTTGTTGTACATGTACAGACCATAAATATGGAGTCCAGCTGGGTTTGATGCTGCCGGGCAGACGGACCTCTGGGAACCTCTGAGTTCTGCTGGTCCACTCTGTGGAGGAACCAGAACAATTAGGAAGGAAGTAAATATTCATCCAGCAGTTTTCACAGATGAAATCACCAAGAGCTTCACAGTAAAAGTCCTTAAAACAGAAAAACTGAGCATCAAATGAACACGAGACAAATAAGCGAAAAAGAGGAAGATGAGATAAAAGGATGAAGACCAGAACCACCAGAACCACCCAGTAGACATTTTAAAAAGTGGGTCTTGAACTGGGACTTCAAACTGTCCACACTGTCAGCAGATCTGATGCTGGTGGGGACAGTGACCCAGAGCTTGGAGACAGTGGAGGTGAAGGTTCTGTCCACACAGGTCTTCAGGACAGTGTGTGGGACATCCAGCAGGTTCTGATGACTAGATCTGAGGTGGTGTGGACCTGGAGGAGGTCTGAGACATGTGGCTGTGTGTCCATGTAAGGTTCTGTCCTGGATGTGATGCTGAGTATTTTAAAATGGATCCTGTAGGTCCCTGGAAGCCAGTGAGCTCACATTATATCTGTCCACACAGAGACAATCAGAAGGTAAAGGTCCATGGAGGACATCTGGATGTGAGCAGAGAACCAGAGGATCCAGGTAGGTGGAGATGTTTAATGTTCCTGCTGATCCACTAAGAACTAGCAGAACCTCTGATGGTCCACCTCAGCTCAGCTTGGTTCCACCAACCACATGATGAAGCTTTCCTTCCCTGCTGAACTGCTCTCACAACGCACACAGGAACCAAGTCTTGATGGGTCAGACTGGCTCTACCAGCTATTTCCCAGCGGGTCGTGGAAATGTGATCCACTGTTAGTCTGACATGGAGCCAGGAAGCAGCAGAACCTCCTGATCAGCATCAACACTCCAGACATGAAGACATGAAGGTGTTTTCATCAGAACAGGGCAGCTGATTTCTGGAGATAACGGATCAAACCTCTGTCTGCAAATAGAACTGGAACATCTGAGAGCTCACTGGGAGGAACTGGGTTTCTGTTCTTGGCTCTTAAAGAAATGGAACGGGTCATTTCCAGAACCTCAGACCCCGACTGAGGAGACCGGTCCATACTAGGGGTGGTGATTGGCTAAAATATCACAACATGATTCCTTGCAGTGAAATCAGGATTTTATTAGTTTCCCAAAGTAACAATAAAGCTGTTGAAGAAAAATCCAGAGAAGCATTTAGACCAGAGCATTTCTGGATATGTTTTAATGAGTTGCTGCAGTTCTGCTAACTTGTCTGAAGCTCAACTGAAATGTAATAAATCCATTGAGATATTTAAGAGCTGAAGAACAGCTGCAGCTCTAAACTCCTGTGAGGGAACAACACCAAGTCTCTGGTTCTGATCCCAGTGATTGTTCCAGCTCCAGCTGAGAAGAACTGAAACTCTTCAGTCACTAAAACTGAGGAAGACTTTCAGATACAATGACAAAACGGTTCAGGAACAAAGAAAAAAAGTCCAGTTGGTTCCATGTTGGATTTGATTCAATCACTATGAATATGGGAGAGGGACTAAACAGTCCAGTTAGCTCATTAACATGGAACAGAACCAATCAGAGTGAGCTCCAGTCCAAACTAAATCTTTGACTGTAAGCAGAGAAAAGTGTTTAATGATGGCGACTAATCAATGAGGCCCAAAAGCAAACAGATCAGAGCTGTTAAACATGATGTAGCAGCATCCAGGACGCCTCCAACAACATCCATTCTTTCCACTTTCACTGCTGTGGTTCTGGAGAACATCCAACACACACCGCTTCACATATGAACATAGAAATGTGGGAAAAAGAGCTGAGCTCACGTTAAACACATGTTGGAATAAAACATTTCAGACTGACTCAGTTTCCACAGTTACAGCAGTTAGATACAGCTCACCTCTCTGAGGATGGAGGTCCAGGAGATTTGAAGTCAAGAGGATGATCCTTTGAATCATTGCTCTTTAAGGACACACAGCTGGGTTCTGGTTCTGGTTGATGTTTGCATTTCAGTGTCTCAAGCATCCTGTAAGAAGAAAACTTGTTTTAATGCCTCCATAGATCGACCAGCTGGTTGTGCAACACTGACTTGCTGTTTGTCAGAACCCACTGGTACCATGCTGAGCTGCTCTGTTCAGTCTGGATGAAGCAGCAAAGAGGAACAGCAGCAGCTTCAGGACCACTTGGTCTCTTCTGGCCTGATATAGTGAGAACGCTGTGTGAAAAGGGCTCTGGACACTTAGAGATGCTGATCTCACCTCTGAGCGTGGCTCTGGCTCTCAGCTTCCCCACACAGAGTGGTTTTAGAGGGAGGGACTCCCTCCTCTCTGTCCTCACACTGATCCATGCTGCTGAATTCACATCCACATCAGCTCACACACACTTTCTACCTTCACCTGCAGAGGAAACACAAATCATTCATCTGCACATCAACTCTGATCATCCTTTACATCATTAGTGCTGGAAAAAGATCAGCTGCTCCTCCTCTGATTGGCTCTTCTTCTCTGCTTCATATCAGTGTCAGTTGAATGCAGTCAGACAGCAGTGAGAGGCAGAGGAAGCTGCCATCAGCTGCTGTACTTCTACTATCAGTCCACTAGATGGAGCCATGGAGCAACATTTCATCCACTCACACTGATTCACTCTGACTGAACATCAGCAACTATTTTATTTCACAGTCATCAAACTCTACAAGTGGATTATCTGCTGCATCAAAGCTGAAGTATTTAATAATCTGACTGAATCAAACACATTTCAACACTGATGTCATTTTGTTTTGAAAGGACTCACAGGAAGCAGAAGGAAGGTGTTGTGTCTGACTTTAATTGGAGACCGGAGGCCGTTTCTCAATATGCGTTCTTGAGCGGTCTCGTGTGCTGGTGTGCCCTTAACTATCTATCTATCTATCTATCTATCTATCTATCTATATATATATATATATATATATATATATATATATATATATATATATATATATATATATATATATATATATATATATATATATATATATATATATATATATATATAGTGAGCCCTCGCTATATCGCGGATCACCTTTCACGGTCTCGCTGCTGGATTTGCATTGATGCTGCCGTTCACTACAGTTCTCAAAATAATCGGTGTTGGCATGTCGGTTTATAAGAATCTTTTTGCCCAGAAGTAAGAAGAGCGACAACTACCGATAACTATGTTCTTCTGCCGACAAAAACACACACCAGCACCGCGGGCTTTAGAAGAAAAAACGCTACAGAGCGGAGTCAGGATGCAGCAGCTCAGTCAGAAGAGCAGTGAAACACACAGGAGTGAATATTTTTCCTACTGTACTTCGTATTTTTTTCATAATCATTGTTCATTTTCTCCCGTTCTAATACAATGACTCGGGTCGCGGTGGGGCGGTGCTGATCTCCGTGATTTGAAGCCTTCAGTTCGTATTGATGATTAAAATTATTATTTTACAGCACATTTGTCAATAATAATAAAAAAACGTTATACAGTACTTTTATTTGTTAAACAAATGCTTGGGACTGTAAAAAGATTTTGTTCTTTGGTTTCAATGTACTATGGAGTATTTCATTGTATAATAATTGTAAAATAAATAAATAAAGGTTACTATTTCACGGATTTCGCCTATCACGGGTTCTTTTTTGGAACACACCCTCTGTAACTGTCATTTATGCATTCTCTAAACTGTTCTTGCTCAAGTCACTATCACTTCACTGGGATTCCCAAGGGAAGTGATATGAGTATTGTGATATGGTATTACCTTGTATGGAATGTTGTAAATATAAATATATACACTCCTGATCAAAATCTTAAGACCAGTCAAAAATTTGCAAGAATTAGCATTTTGCAACACTGAATCTTAAGAAGGTTCTAAGTAGAGCTTCACAATGTTAAAAGGACAAATCAGTGCAAGAGACAAGAACATTTGAGCAGGGAATTGTCTGAAAACTGCATTTACACTCAAACATGATTTTTTCAGCTGATCAAAAGTTTAAGACCATAGTCTTTAAAAGCCAAAAGCTGTGCAAACATCTGGATTCCATGTCATTTTCTGTGAAGTCTTTACACTGTCAAGACCTCCTGATGGCAAAAGCAAAAAAGTTCACTGACTTTGAACGTGGTAGGATTGTTGAGCTGCATAAGCAAGGCCTCTCACAACGTGCCATCGCTGCTGAGGTT
Source organism: Fundulus heteroclitus (assembly GCF_011125445.2). Lineage (NCBI taxonomy): Eukaryota > Metazoa > Chordata > Actinopteri > Cyprinodontiformes > Fundulidae > Fundulus > Fundulus heteroclitus. The sequence goes on from NW_023396524.1 coordinate 141,758, forward strand.
GGACGCAGTAAGACAGTCATTTTGCATTTTTTAAATGATCCTGAGGGTTATGGAACAAAAAAGTCAAGTGGTAGACCCCAAAAAATTTCACCAGCTCTGAGCCGCAGGATCCGATTGGCTGTCCGTCAAGACACGGGACGATCCTCTACCCAAATTAAGGCCATTACTGGTGCTGACTGCAGCCCAATAACCATCAGATGGCATCTGCGAGAGAAGGGCTTCAGAAACAAAAAACGTCTTCAAAGGCCACGTCTTCTTCAACGCCACAGAATTGCCCGTTTGGACTTTGCAAGGATGCACCAAACATCAGACAAAGGTGGAAGAAAGTTGTCTTCTCTGATGAGAAAAAATGTAACCTTTATGGTCCTGATGGCTTCCAACGTTACTGGCATGACAGGGAGATCCCACCTGAGATGTTTTCTACACGGCACAGTGGTGGGGGCGCCATCATGATTTGGGGTGCGTTTTCCTTCAATGGAACAATGGAGCTTCAGGTTGTGCAGGGGCGTCAAACAGCAGCTGGCTATGTGGAGATGTTGCAGTGGGCATCCCTCATGACTGAGGGCCCTCGTCTGTGTGGTAATGATTGGGTTTTTCAACAGGACAATGCTGCAGTTCACAATGCCCGCCTGACAAAGGAGTTCTTCCAAGAGAATAACATCACTCTTTTGGACCATCCTGCATGTTCCCCGGATCTAAACCCAATTGAGAACATTTGGGGATGGATGGCAAGGGAAGTTTACCAAAATGGACATCAGTTCCAGACAATGGATGCCCTTCGTGAAGCCATCTTCAACACTTGGAGCAACGTTCCCACTAGCCTCCTGGAAACACTGGCATCGAGCATGCCTAAACGATTGTTTGAAGTCATCAACAAGAATGGTGGAGCTACTCATTACTGAGTCCTTTTTTTTGACATTTTGATTTCTGTTTTGGGGGGGGTTCGGGTTTTTTTGAGCTATGGTCTTAAACTTTTGATCAGCTGAAAAAATCATGTTTGAGTATAAATGCAGTTTTCAGACAATTCCCTGCTCAAATGTTCTTGTCTCTTGCACTGATTTGTCCTTTTAACATTGTGAAGCTCTACTTAGAACCTTCTTAAGACCCAATAGTGCAAAATGCAAATTCTTGCAATTTTTTGACTGGTCTTAAGATTTTGATCAGGAGTGTATATATATATATATATATATATATATATATATATATATATATATATATATGTACATATATATGTGTACATGTACAAATGTGTTTGTTTATATAGTAATAAAAAACTTATAAAAATGTGCGAGTGGCTGTGTTTTGAAACATACATATATCATGTCAGAATATTCCATTACTTTTAACCCCACTAAGATTATTTAAACGCACTGGACCATTTGTTATAATAGCTATAGTTTTAAAGTTTTAAGCAAAACAAATGTGAAAATTAGTTCAACATTAAACAAGTTATAGTTGATTAAAATTGATTCTGCACCTGGCTAACACATTAGACTGAGCGGAGTTGTCGACCGCCCCAAGATGGCGCCCCTAAATCTCGTCAGCGCCTATAGGCGAGAGCGGTCGATGCGGGGTCTACTCTTTATATACTGTATGTCTATGGTTCCATTTGCCGAGATCGCCAGAGCGAGAACGCACCACATCCCCGGATGTTGTTCTCGCCCCGCCCTCTTTATCAAGCATGCATCAGAGCAGACTTGTGCGTTCTTCAGACTGACCGCTTTCCAAGAATGCACCGCGGCAAGATAATTTTTAGGCATTTTTGAAATTAAAAATGTTGTTTTAAAAATGTTTTTAATAAGATTTATTGTGGTGTAGTATATAAATACTTTTGAATGTTAAAGAAATGCTAAAGAACTGTGCGTCTCATGACGTCACAAGTAGCTTCTGTTCCAATACACAATACGTGCTGCGTGCTCGCGTTCTTGTCAAGTCCGATCTTCCTGTGTTCTCGCCAAGACCGGACTTGACGAGAACGCGAGTCCGTACTCGCGTTCTCGTGAATTGAGAAACGGCCCAGAGTTTGATTCCAGGAAATAAAACATGAAGCAGTTTGTTGAGTAAAGAAAACAAAGAAACATCAGCTGTTCATCATGTTGTTTGGTTCCAGTTCATCAATAATCTAATAATCCTGTAGATTAGTCTTCAGACAGCAGAGATGAAACTTTGTGCTGAAATCAGAAGTGAACATGTTCTCCAGACATCAGAGAGCAGAAACAAAGAGGACAGTTCCTCAAGACAAAGTTCTGGTAGGAAACAAAGCAAACTTACAGTTTGTTCAGACGGTCCAAAGTGCAGAAGAACAAGATGTGAACAACAGACTGAGACCAAACAGAACCACCGTAGAACCAGACTGGGTTCAAAATGAAATCAAAAACAGGCACTTCAGTTATTTTGATGACATTACAGTTTCTGTTCCTTTCTGGTTTTTCTAAGAAGGAACAAAGGAAATAAAATGAGGCTCATTCCTCATCAACAACTTCTTTTTCTACTGCCAGCTGAGAACTAGCAGAAAGTATTTTATTCAAGTGTACAACTACAAATATACTTTTTTCCTACTTAAAATGAGACAGCATACTTGAATTTTACTTTTTATAAACTATATTATATATATGTCATATGCTTAACAATGTTTATAGTGAAGTGTACACGTTTTAAGTTTAATCAGAAGTCTAAGACTTAGTACATTAACACTAAGACTTAAGCTTATACTTTAATACTGAAGCTTATACTTGCACTTTTGGTGTACTTTTTACTAATTTCTGTCACAAAGTGCCGAAACTAGAATATCTTGATTCAGAACAGAATCAGGTTGGCTACATTTACATTTTCCACTACACACTTTGCTTTGAGGTATCACCCCTGTTATAAACTTACATGTTCAAGATCACATAGTGTTGAATTTTAAATGTTTATAGTAAATAGTGCATGTACTCAATTTATGTATCTACATTTACCTAAAAACATACAGAGGAAAACATTAACTTCACTTCACTGAAAAAGTTTTAAACCCTTTCATAAATGTTTGCCAATGGTGTCATGTACACAGCATCATCTCTTTCAACAACAACACATTTGATTTAAATCATGTCAGGCCACACGACATTAACAGTTTGGAATATAAATCAAAGTACTTTGTACATTGATATGTGAATCTTTACATACAGGCACTTTTCCCACCAAGCTGCATGAATGTGCTAACGTACACTGCATCTGGATTCAGCGCAAAACTAAATGGAGTGCAGAAAAGTCAAAACTGAACTGAAAACAAAATAATAGTAAAAAAAAAAAAGTTATTTTGTACCATTTTGCAATTGTGGTTAGATGGTGTTACTTATTTTTATTTGGGGAGGTGACAGTGTGCGTCATTGCAATTCCTGTTGCATGTCAGCTGTTTGTGTGGCTGTTTTTTTTGGGATCTCTGCTTATCTGAGATCATAAGTGCCATTTTTCAACCAGTCTGGTTGGTCTTTGACTGCTGCACCTGCTCTTTGTTTCTCGAGAATTGCTGCTCCGCTGGCATTATCAGCTGCAGATGGAGTATTTTGCAGCCCACGGCCTCTGCTGTTTCCTACCAGAACTACATATACATACATATATACCTTCAGGTACAGCTTAAGAACACAGATCAATCTACTCTTAGAACTTTTTTTGTGTCTCATGTATGATAATTGGTCAACAATTAACCTTATCAGTGTTGATGCAACCATTTAAAATGTTATTTTCATTTCACAAAGAAGCCCGATATGGAGAGATATGGACACTGAATCATGGAACTCTAAGCCTTTTGATTATTTTTCACACCCTCACTCCAAGGATTTGACCTATTTTCAGTACCCACCCAAATCAGACAAGCAAAAGAATAATTCCAAATGTATTTCACTCTGGCACAAACAGAAAATGGCTGCCATACAATCAAGCCAATCACTCTCCATTCTGTTATGTATGTCTTGCATTTTCAAACCTTTAGCTTCTGACAGTGCATTTGTCAAAGGAGGCATGTATACATGGAAACATGTCCACCGGCATATTCAAGAGCACGAGAAAAGTAAAGGCGATAGAGAAACCGCATAACCCCTTTACTCAGACGCAGCAAATCAGAAATCCATACAGTGATAAGAAAATGTCAGTTCAGTGAGACCAGGTCAGAAAGAGAAGACAGGTCATGGAAAGTGTTTTTGACATTCTTAAAGTTTTCAGTAAATGTGGACTTAACTATGGATGACACCACAGTGATTATATAAAGTATACAACTTAGAAAACATGTCAGTCAAGGGTGTAGGAATGTGTTGAACATTGGGGAAGACGCATATAGGAAAACATTCAGATTTGTAAATGGTTCAACAAGTTTTATTGGTCAAAAATGCATTTATGTAGATTATTGGGCGTTGAACTGGTAATTTCAGTGATAACTTTCTGACACGTCTGTCCTGTCACCTCTGAGTCTCTCAGCTGTCTATTCTCACACTGAATGCCCTAAAAAGAAAAGCTACAGTTACAGTTTACACAAACAAGAGCAATCTGAATAAACAGCCGATGGGAATAGAAATGTGTCCTGTTAACATGCTGGGTGAAAAATAGTGATCAAATTGAGATCAATTGGAATGAAACTGTAATCCAATGAGAAGGGTGATTTATGCTGATTGAGATTCATGTAAACGTTTGTCAGGATCAAGTTATTTTGAATGTGGCAACTGACCTGTTGTCCATGTGTACTTCCTCCCGGACTCCTGGAAGGACTTCTGGGTTTAAAATAAGCTGCAACATTCAGCCAGGAGACCCGGTTCCTCCAGAATCATTGATTTTAGCCACAGTTTCTCTCTCTGCTCATTAAAATGATCAGAACTCAGTAATATCACAGTTTTTCTAACTGGAGATTAAACTCAGTCCCAAAGCTGATGATGCTTCTGTGTTAATAGACAGCAGCTCCATGGTCCACATGACTGGTACCGTTGGGTCCAAAGCATCAGGAAGATCTCTCAGCACCAAGAAAAGGGAACTACTTCCTGTTGACACCAGCTCAGACTCCTCTGCTTCATCAGCTGGAGCTGAAGTTCAGAACTTTGGATCAACAGGTTCTCAGAGTTCTGCTAGAAGGAGGACCAGAACATGTTGAGCTGTAGAGCAGATATGAGACCATGCCTCAGCCTCTGCTTCAGAACCGACCCACTAGATCTGGTCGGGTAGTTCAGTGTGAAGCAGCAGGCCTCTCCAGGTCCATTTCTCCATGCTGATCCCTTCCTGTGTCACTAACAGCATTAAAAAGCAAACTCACTTCTTTTAGTTTTTATGCAGAAATCAAAGCATCAGAAGATCCCAGCTGGTGACAGAGTTTAAGAAGGTGGACATCAGAGCCTTGGACCTGAAACTGGACCAGAACCATTAATATTAACTGGATCAGAACCAGTTTGAGCTCCAGATTCTCTGTGGTTTCATGAACAAAGATCTTTGTTTAATGAAACTTTAGTTTGAAACATGAATTTAAGGAAAACAATGTTCCCAACAAGTTCTTAAACTCCTCAGACTCTTCATTTAGGAAATAAAATACTAACTAATAATTGTCCCTCATGGGTCAAACACTGTGGAACAACAGACTGATCACTTTTAGCAGCAAATCAGCCTTTAAGTCTGATTACTGGAAATATTATTGTTTTATTAATAGATTTATTAGATCAATGTTAAACGTTTGGATCATCTGACTTTTAATGGATTTAAATCTAAAACATTGATGATGAAAACTTTAAAGCTGTTAACATTTCCTGGTCTGATTGGACCCACCTTCAGGTCTTCAGCTGTTCTTCAATCTGCTCTCTGAACAGCAGATATTTTACAGCTGCCATAAACAACAGGCTGGAGAAATATCAGAACCAGAACCTCAGAAGTTCTGCTTCAGTCACTCTGAATTTATCAAACCAACCATTGTTCTTAAAGGGACAGAAACACATTTTAAGACAATCCACAAAGTTTAAGGAGCTGCAGAACCTCTAAAGCAAGGGTGTCAAACTCATTTCTATATGGGGCCACTTTGGCGTCACAAAGTCATTAAAAGGGCCGGTTGCATGTGTAGAGACGATACTTTTCATTTCATAATTTCATTCTAGTTCACATAGTAGTATAAAAAATGCACAGTAACATAAAAGTAGCACCCTTAGGCACCATTTATATAGTTTATCTGCAAACAAAAGTTGATATTGAGTGAGTTAGACTTACAGGAGGCACAGTTTTAGCCACTTTATACACTTTAAAAGGATATATACCTCTACTTTATGACATGATATGCCTTTTTTTTTTTGGCTCTTGAGGGCCGGATAATTTTTCTTGACGGGCCGGATTCGGCCCGCGGGCCTTGAGTTTGACACCTGTGCTCTAAAGAGACGGTTCAGGTTTCAAGTGGACCTTTGTAACTTTAGCAGAACAGCAGCAGAACCTTTAGATCACATGTTTTTCTCAGAGTCCAGAGTTTCTGGTTGGAGGTTAAAAGGTGGTTTTAACTCAACATGAAGGACGTTCCTGTCTTTAAGCTCCCAGATATTTAGATTTTAGACGGATCATCTGGAGCCGTGAAGCTCTGATTGGGTCGACAGAGTTCTGCTCATCAAAACATCACATCTGAACATCAGCTGTTCATCATGTTGTTTGGTTCCAGTTCATCAATAATCTAATAATCCTGTAGATTAGTCTTCAGACAGCAGAGATGAAACTTTGTGCTGAAATCAGAAGTGAACATGTTCTCCACACATCAGAGAGCAGAAACAAAGAGGAAAGTTCCTCAAGACAAAGTTCTGGTAGGAAACAAAGCAAACTTACAGTTTGTTCAGACGGTCCAAAGTGCTGAAGAACAAGATCTGAACCACTGAGACACAGGTGAGCTGCTACCTGGAAGGAGGCGGAGCTTCAGCTGTGATGGAGGCAGGACAGGTAGGTTAGTGGGAGGAGTTCAGATCTGACTGCCTTCTGGTTCTCAGACTCATCTCTGATGTTCTGCTGAAGAACCTGGTGCTACCTAGAAAGCAGGTGATGTAAAAACTCAGTTTAACTGTCTGCTAACAGTGAATTCAGAGAAACTCTGGTTCTTTTCTCCAGAAAGAGGGACCAGTCTGACTCTGAGGAACAGACTGAGAAGACAAGCTTCTCCCTGCAGGATCTCCATGAGAAACTCTGACGTTCTTCTGCTCAGCCTAGAACATCAGTCTGAATGTGTTCCTCACTATTAAACCACATTCTTTGCTTCACTGTTGGACATTTTTCTGACCCACATGTGATGAGCTATTATCCCCACATGTAGTCACTGTACTGGAATAATGTTAACCTGAATTATTTTAATCTGTGTTATGATTCATAAACACATAATCATGAATAAGTTCCATGTTTCTGCCTTGTTCTTGTTCTCAGATGTACTGAAGGTTCCTCATCAGTGATGCAGAGAACTTCATGTCTACAGAGTGTTGATCAGTCAGAGAAATGATTGAAGTGAAACAGATCTTACCATCATGATGTGAGTTTGTGGAGTTAAAACCAGCGAGGCAGTTCTATTTCTCTGATCTCAGCAATAAAAACACTAATAATAGCAGAACTTTGTTTGCTATTGTTGACAGGCTGACCAACAGCTCACCAATCATCCCTCCTGATGGAGACCAGCACCATCTATCTCCACCTCTGAGAACCTGCTGATGTCTCCTGAGCCTCCACAATCATTACAGCATCTAAATGACTTTAACAAACTGAATTATGTCTTCTTGACAGAAACACATCAGAAGAGAAAATCCACAACTTGCTGCCTGGATTTGTTCCCTCTGAGTTTCTAAAAGCAGTTTTTAGCTGTGATGCCCCTGAAATATTACAGATAGTAAATACTTCCCTCCAGTTAGTTTGTTTTCTAAAGGCTGAAAACTGCAGAGATCAAACCTCTGTTAGAGAAACCAACTCTAGATCCATGGATAATAAGTCCCTACAGGATCAGAACTAATCCACTGGTTCTGGAAAAGATCATTGAAAATGGTTCTGATGAACAAATGTATGACTTTCTGATGAAATGAATCTCTTCAGTGATTTCTAGTCAGGCTTCAGACCACAGCACAGAGACTGCACTGCTAAACGTTTACAATGATGCTCATCTTGACTGGAATGGCTCCAGAACTCCTCTGTTGGTTCTACTGGATCTCAGTTCTGCTGAACACAGTTCATCACAACATGTTGATGATCCAACTAGAACACTGGCTGGATTATCTGGTTCTGGGCTAAACTGGTTCACACCATATTTGGCAGACATGGATAACTTTGTGTCATTTGGTAAATAAATATAAATCTGGACCAACAAAAATTAAACGTGGGGTTCCTCAAGGATCCATTTTCAGCCCACTATTATTTCTCCTCCATCTGATGCCAACAGGTCAGATTCTAGAGTTCTCCAGCATCTCCTAACATCCATGCTGACTACATGTGACTTGTAATCTCCATGTTGCTGCTGAGCCTGGCTCACTGCACTCACTGAGTCAGTGTGTCCATAATATCAATGAGCGTATCAGTCACAATATGCTACAGCTTCATGCAGACAGAAAACATCATTTTTAGTCCAGAACTGTGAGGATCTAGATCAGTGGTCAGCTAGACTCTATGAAACATGAAGCTTTGACCACATTTCTGTTATTTTAGTCTCTCTGCACTGGCTGCCTGAACATTTTAGGATTCATTTTAAAATGCTTTTATCTGCTTCTAAAGCTCTAAATGGCCTTGCCACACATTAGCTGTCTGAACTAGTACATCCTGCACATCCTCTGTTCCCTCAGGTCACTGATCAGCTGATCCTGAGTCAGCCAAAGATGAAGCTTAAGCTCAGGGTGACTGAGCTTTAGCTGCAGCAGATCTAGAATTATGAAACAACCTTCCCTTGGACATCAGACAGTTCTCCTCCCTGTGTTTCACATTCATTTATAAAACCATCTATTCTCATTGACCTCTGACACCATCAGAGACTTTAAATTGTTCTGATTATCATTAATACTATTTTGATTATCTTTCCTTTACTTCATTTTTTACAGATTTTTATGATTTTTGTATTATTTTAGCATAGGGATGTTTATTTATTGTAGGTCTTATTGATTTTAATTTGCTTACTTTATTTATAAAACACTTTAAAACAATCACAGCTGCACATGTCTAAAGAAAAACTGTGAAAACAATAGAATCAACATTTATTTAACTGTAAAAACAAGAAGTCTCATGCTGTGTTTTAGGCCAAAGAGTAAAAATGTGTTCAAGTTTTAAAGTTTAATGTCTTGTTATGTTATCATATGGCTGCTGTTTATTCATATAGAGTAATTTGGTTCTGTGGTGCTGACAGTGCTCTATAAATAAAGCTGGGATGGTACTGGGTCTAAAAACTGGAGAACAGAACATAAAGCTGGCTGTAGTTTTAGTCTTGGATCTAAATGTTCCACATTACTTCTGACATGATGGAGCGAGTCTGTTGAAGCTAGATGCCTTTCTCAGGGTAGGGCTGCATGTGAACGCTGCTACTTTCTGCTACATCACGTTGGCTCCATGCACGGCTCTGCTCAAAGCAGCAAAACAGCAACTATTTCTCTGGAAGTTCATGTTTCTAGTTCTGTTCAGTGTAGTTCTAGAGCTCAGAAACACTTTCTACCTTCACCTGCAGAGGAAACACAAATCATTCATCTGCACATCAGCTCTGATCCTCTGATGACGTCACAGCTCACCTGGTTTGTAGTTTTTCTTTCAGACTAAAACAGTCAGCAGAGCGTCTGCAGTGATATCAGAGGCAGGTTGATAAAGTCTTGATGAGAAAGGAGAGAAGTTGTGCTGAAAATGTTTCCTGATGGCGTCCTGAGGAGAAATGAGCCCAGAGAACAGAGCTGCTGGTTGCTTCCTGCTGCAGGAACTGCTCAGACTGGTCTGGCTGAGTGGGAGTCAGAGGAAAGTTCACCTGCTGACGTCTGAAGACATGAAGCCTTCTCATGACTCCCAGTGTGAACACAAACACTCTGCTGCTGTTTAAATGGCTTCATTGTTGTTCTGCTGATCCAGCTTCTGTTCAGCTCTGATGGAACCACAACCTGCTTTAACTGGGAACCAACTGGACTCTTCATTGCTGGAGATTTGTTTCCCTCTGCTGGTGAAAAGATAAACTGCATGATGTCTGATTATTAAACCCATTTGCTGCGTTTTTAAATGATCCAAACATGTCAGTGATGGTAAAAAGTGAGCAGAACCACAGTCAGTTCTAAGCTTTCATTTATCAGGACATGAATAAAAGATCATCTGTTCCTCAGCAGCTCTTAAAATGAGGGAAATACAACAGCAGCACAGATTCCATTGGGTCATTATTTAGTGAACAGAACCAGAAGCAGAACCCTGAAGCAGTGAGTGAAAAACTAAGTCCATCCTTTCTGCTTCCACAGCAGGTCAGAGGCTCAGTAGCTGCAAGGAGCTGCTGATCACATGACAATCTGCACTTTAACCATTTTTAGCCCTTTAACACTAAACAACAATTAGTTGATGCTTTGCTGGAATTATGGCATCAAAACAGAAACAGAAAAACAAGATAAACACCAAGAATCCACTAAAAATACAAACTAAAACCAAATAATGATAAAACTCCATCAAAGTAACAAAGTAAACTGTAGTCCTTAATATCAGCACACTGCTGCTGCTAAAATGAGCCGTTGTTCTAATGCAGATTATTACTAGAGCTCCTAGAGAATTATTTCTCCTTATTTTAGTGCTGCTGAGCAGAGTGTCGACAGTCTCTGGTTAAAATCAGCATCAGCTAAGGATGTTCTGAAGATCCAGGTTGAAACCCTGATTTCATTTCAAACCATCAAAGTGAATTTAAAGTCAGAGTCAGAGAAAAGAGCAGAGAGGAGGCAGCTTGGTCCAAACTCCTTCTTTCCACCTGCAGCTGTTTTCCAGCTGTTCTCCACAGGTGGAGGCTGGATGTTTGGGAGGAGAGAAGCGGCACATTAAAGCTCCAGATGTTCACAGCTGGATTCTTCCCACAGCAGCTGGAACAATTGCACAGATGAAATCACTGAGTCCTGAAAAATGGGATGTTTGGATGTGATCAGGTCTGCAGATGCCACTGACTGGGATTTGTGAAGAAAATGTCTCTCAGAGCTGTGAAGAGCTGTGCTTCTTTAGAGGGAAAGCTCTGAAATCTTCACTCCTCCCATCCAGTGGTGTTCAGGTGGGCTCAATGGAGCGCACCCAGCAGGACTTGATCTGAATCAACTCCATTTAATTTGTAAGCACAAAGAAAAAGCCTCTAACAGTTCTGTGTGTATTGATGGAAAATGGCTTTTAGTAAAAAGCTCCAAGTGTGGATCAGATTTCTGAGCTTCAGCAGCAACCAGAACTGTTGCTTAAAGCTGAAGTTAGAAGTCAGAGAAAAGCTGCAAAAGAAAATCAAAGCAGCGACTCAGACGTTCTTTCCTTCCATGAAGCTCATTGATTGTTGGCAACACATCACACACAGCACAGTAGAAACATGAAGCTTCTGCTTTTAAAAGCAACTCATGGCTTTCATCTTTTCAGCTTTTAGTGCAACACAAACATCTGGACTAAAACTGATCTGAGAGCAGCTTCTGGTTCCTGAACAACGGCTCTGGAACGTTGATTTCTGCACTTTTCCAGCATCTGGAACATTCCAGCTCCACAGTTCACATGTTAGCTTGCTGTCAATGTTGCTAGTAAACCTTTAGTACGTGTTCAGTGGACAATTTGGATTCAGCTTGACAGGAGAACACCTCCAGATGTTACTCAACACATTTCATTAAGATATGATGTGGAATTTCACATTTAAAGCTCATCAACATGTGACTTTACAATTCTATTGATCAAAACTGCTGAGGTTTACATTGCCACACTATGTACATACTAATTACACAGAAAATAAAACAAGGTCCAGAAAAAGCTGAAATAGAAACAGGGAAGTATAAAATGTTGAAATGATGAAGAACATTTCCATAGTTTGCTGCCACAGAACTTTGGTTCCAACAACACAATAGACGGTTCCAGCTGGATTCCCTCAGAGCTTTCAGGACATCTTCTTGTCAGCCTAGGCACGGCTCATGGAACCATCTGCCACACGTGTCCCTGGATCTGCACAACAACTTACACAATATACACATTAGGGGACAAGGAGGTGGCTTTTGCTGGCTTCATACTATCTTTTCATCGTCACATTTGGTTATTGAACAACTACAGAACGGGTCAAGCTATGTTCCAGAAAATGAGTTTTTATCACATCAATAAATGATTAAAATCTGGGAGTCAGCCCCAGGTAAGATGGCCGCCACATCAGCTCAGCTACTGGGAAGCTTAATGAAATGAACTCAAAGAATTTCACATGTATTGTTTTCTAGATTTCTGTGGAGGTAAATGTTCTTCATCCAAACACTGACTTCTACAGCCAATCACTTTACTACCTTTGGAACACAGAGAAATGACTTTTAAAAGTCACAGCTGCTTCTTTGATGAAGTTATCTCAGTAATATGTTCATAGGAAACTCTCCTGAAGTAATCCCTGGGGATTTTCCCTCACCACATCATCATTATCATCATTATCTTTTTTACAGTGTATTCTAAATACTGATATATCTATAACAATGGCACATAAAACATGTGAACACAAATCGCTTCATTTCACATATTCCACTAAAACAGTTCATCCAATAACATCCAATTAAAGGTAATATTATTATTTTTTTATGTTAAAACCCTTGATGATCTGCTTTCCCTCAATGACTGTTAGACCTGTATTTTTACTTTATGCTCTAAAACTAAGTCAGTTCACAGATTCACAACGTTCTGAATAAGCATTGTTACTGAGGTACAGGTATACAAATGACTAAATAATTACAAATGCTAATGCGAGTGAGCAATCAGGGCTTCATCTGACTTAGTAGCTGACTAAGCTGGCATTTAGTTACCTGCAGACAATCTGAAAGCCGTCTACTGTTTTCATGTTGCAGATCCTGCTGAGGATTAGCTGAATATAGCATGATCACACGTCCATTATGACACCATGAAATGCTCCACATGCTGAGGATTCAGTTACTAAACGGCAGAAAATCAGCACCAAACAATACATTTACTCAGCCAGTTTGTAACTGGAGGCTCTGGCTGCTTTTACCATAGAACACAAGGAGCAGTTGTTCCATGAATCAAAGTCTACAATGGCAGAAAATAGGTAACATCACCTTTATGGTTCCATGTGTTCCATCCACTAAGATCAGCTCCATGTTCAGAGGTCACACTACCACATCTTCATAGAAAACAAGCTTCCTTCCTTTTCTGTTGCTGCTATGTGTTAAACTACAGGATCATTGTTATCTGTCAACATCCAGATCATATTTATAATGAAGCGATGCAGTTTGCAGACAATCCCAATGAAGTGTGACAGAGTTTGTGAAAACCAAATGATCTGCTGAAGCTAGATGTGGCCAGCAAGGCAACAGGGATGCAGCTACGCTGTTTTTCTCTGCCCACATCATCCAACCTATTGCTGGGACATTTACAGTAAAGCTTAACACTTCAGGGCCAACCTAAAAACCTGCCTTTGTTACACATGCAGAGAATCTTTATTACTACATAGAGACCAACATTTTAAGCTCTGCTCATTTTGAAGAAGATTCTTGACATTCTTTGGAAGAGTTAAATGTGACAGTGATGTGTGTTTGAAATGTGAAATAAATGCAGTTTATGTAAATAGTAAATGGTTTCATATTTATGAAGGTGTGCTGTGAATCCTTGAATAAATAGCTTTTTACCTCTTGGTGCACCTTTTAAATTCTTTTTTGTCTGGGCCATCTTTTCAACTACCTTAGTGATTTCAACCAGATGTTGACAGTGAACACCTCATGCGTATACGGAGCTCTAGAATGATTCCAGTTGCTTTATGTCGTTGCCGTTGCTCTCTCTAGCTGCCCTTTTGTCTTCTAATGCTCCAGTTTAGTTCAACTCTGGCTAGATTTCACCGTGTTAACTCCAAACTTGTTGCAGTCCGCCCTCATCATTCTTCCTTCAGCCAAGATGCGGCTGACACTCATGTTTGTGTGGAAGCAGAATAATAATCAAATAATAAGAAGAAGCTGCTGCATATGTCTCTATGCTTGCATCCAAAGCCTTGAGTGAAGGCGTATCATGAAGGGGAGAAGTTGCCAGGTTCCATATTTCATAAACTGTTTCTGTTGGGACTCAACTGGATGGCGTAATGCCCAAAGCTTCTGACCACAGATGTGCTTAATGCCACAATTTCTGCCATGCAGTGAGAGGCGTTTTAGTACCAAATGTTTCCCTCCTACATGCACTCTGGACTGGAAACACTGAGAGCTACTTTTTAGCATCTGATTGAATGTGACTTGTAAAGAGCCTTGAGATGACGTGTTGTGAACTGGCGCTATAGAAATAAAATCTAATTGAAGTGAAAACATTTTAGTGTGGTTATTGTGGAGCATTACCTGATCACTGCTTGTTCCACAGGCTAAAAAAACATTCTTTGGGGATTTAACAGGACATGAAGTTTCTTTATCTTTGTCTCTATGTAACTATAAATGTCATCAAATAGTCGGCTTTTATCACTTCCATGCGTTTCATATTCCACATGACATAAATGTCTTAATGTGGGCGTGGCCAGCAGATTTTGTAGCATCTCCCTAAACAGAGCTTAGACACTGAAACAAGGTTTACCACTTTGCAATATACTCTAGTTGCATATTCTATATATTAGCTCTACATGGCAATATTTAGCCCTAAAATCCCTGCCTGGTCCACCTGATGCCGTCAGTATTTGTTCACCCAGAGCAACTCTTTCCTTTTCCATGTTCTTTTTGATGTAGAAAAGCTGATGGCTGGAATATTTGGAAAAGCTTTCCTCACTTCCCTTGTGATCTAAAAAAAAAAGGCAGAATATTAATTTTGTATTATTTGTAATATTCAATAGTTTGTTTCTGTTGTAGTTCCATATTTCTGCCAGCAGGGAGCGTATTCACAACTACAAGCTCTACGCGCTTCTTCTTTTGTCTTTTTTCTCTTTGCGCTGATGCCGTTACTGCAGTTTAGAGAGAGTTAGAACAGGAGGCGTCAATATAACTAGTTACTAAGTAAATACTGATTAAAACTGTGTTATATCTTGAGTTATTGATCCTAGGAGATTATCTGCACCTGCCAGGAGGGTTTCTGGTTGCGGGACATCACCGTGTTGTTGTGTTTTGTCGAGAGAAAACTCTGGTGAGTAATGATGATTAGCGCTTAGCATAGCATGCTAACTACTGCTGATTCTGGCTGATTGCTCACTGATTTCATGGAGAAAGTATCTTTGTTATATTGTTATGCTTGGAGACGATGTTTAAAACCAGCTGGAGACAGATGAAGGTATATGAGTGAATTGAGGATGTAAAAAATTGAGTTTTGTGTAAATTAACTGTGTTAATTGAGCTATTGCTCCATGTGATTTGTACTATTACTATATGCCAACTAATGCTATATAGTTAAGCGAGCTGGTTTTATGAGCTAAAACAATCAACAGTGTGCTTTTGAGTTATTGAGAGACAGTAATTTAATGAATGATTAACAAACATGATTGAAATGTGATTTAAAATAATTCATATACACCATTTTGTGTGTGTGGGCTGTTTAAATATTAATTTTATAGCTCTATGTGATACTTTGTCAATTTGAATGGTTCACGTTCATTGATTTAAGATTAAAAAAGAGGATAAATACTGTACAGTTGATTTGGGTAAATGTATAAAAAGAGAAAGAGATTAATGTAAAAGCTGCTGCTCTATGCAGGTTTATTTTTTTTGTATGAGTCGGTTTTGATCACTGATCTCTATTATACACTGGAGTGCTAATAGCCGCTGTTAGAACGAGTCGCTGTGAAGCCACCAGCCGCCATATTGGTACTCCCTATTTTCCTCCAGTAACAAAAAGTTTAAAAACGTCCTCAGGTTGTGGTTTAAAACTATAATTAACGTTTAAACGTCCTCAGGTTGTGGTTTAAAACTATAATTAACATTTAAACGTCCTCAGGTTCTGGTTTAAAACTATAATTAACATTTAAACGTCCTCAGGTTCTGGTTTAAAACTATAATTAACATTTAAACATCCTCAGGTTCTGGTTTAAAACTATAATTAACATTTAAACGTACTCAGGTTCTGGTTTAAAACTACAATTAACATTTAAACGTCCTCAGGTTCTGGTTTAAAACTACAATTAACATTTAAACGTCCTCAGGTTCTGGTTTAAAACTAGAATTAACATTTAAACGTCCTGAGGTTCTGGTTTAAAACTATAATTAACATTTAAACATCCTCAGGTTGTGGTTTAAAACTATAATTAACAATTAAATGTCCTCAGGTTCTGGTTCAAAACTATAATTAACATTTAAACGTCCTCAGGTTCTGGTTTAAACCTATAATTAACATTTAAACGTCCTCAGGTTCTGGTCGCTGACCCAGGATGTCTGGTCCAGTTAGAGGAGCTACTGCTGAGGACTTTAGATGATTTTATGGTATTTATTGCAGCCAGGATTAAAGTAAGATCCTAGTTCCTGTTTAGGCTAACATCTGTGGCTCTGACCTGAAAGTGTAAAGCAGGAACCACTTTGGCTGAGTGATTATTTCATTTATTTTAACAACTTCAGCCTCTGTTACATGATGAGTGTGAAATATTGCCGTCCAGCTGGTGACTGATTCAGGCCTGGTGTTAGCCGCGCTTCATGGCGTCTAAAGGGACAGCATGAGATCAAATGCAGGAAGGTGATGTGTTCATCCAGGATGACAGAGAAGCTGCAGCTGAGGTGGAGGAAGCCTGGTTCTCCTCCCAGGAGAGAGAGGAGGTCCATCCTTCCTCAGAACTCCAAGATGTTCTGATGCCACGGCTGCAGAACAATCGTCCCTCTGAGGCCCAGGTTGCTCCTAACCTTTGAAAACCTCTGAGTTACGCAGCGAGGGTCTGGAAATGTTCAGCGTCAGGGAGGCCCGCTCTGAGGACAACGCAGAACAGCTTGGACCGGATCAGAACCGGACCCGTGTGTCTGCTGGGTTCTCTGAGACGTCTCCCTGCTTTTAGCCTCCATACGGCGACCTTTACTGGATCTGCTGCTTTTATTCCTCCTTTTCTGACTAGTTTCAGCTGCTGCTTCAGTCTGGAGGAAATCCTGAGCCGCTCGCTGTGGACAGAACATGTGAATCAACCCAGTGCAGCTGCTGTGAACATCTGGACCTGGTGTCAGCAGAACCAGGTGCGTCAGAGGCTGCCCTGCAGGGGAAGCGCTGTGTTCAGGTCAGCGTCTCTCTGGATGTGATTCAGAGGAGGAGCTTAAAGCCTCTGCTGCTTCCAGAGGCCCTGCAGAAAAACACTGGTTATAAAACCCGTTAATGTGGTTTAATTACAGCATTTATTCAGCAGAAATGTCGTTTCAACACAACGACGGAGCTTTGATACGTTTCTGTTAGGAAGCTGTGGTTCAGAAGATGAACCTCCACAGATTATTAAAGCCTAACATCCTGTTGTTCTGGTTGAGGAAACGCGGTCGGCCTGTTGACCTTTGAACCTGTAATCTGCTTTTTAGGTGAAACGCCAACGGCTTCATTTATCTGAAGATGGTTCATTCAGATTAGTTACTTCAACAGGCGAGGTCCAACCAGGACCGCTTTTAGAAATTAGAAATGTCAGGTTTAAGCGCCTAAAACATTCATTAAACACAAAGAAGAAAGACAACAGACGTTAGATTTTAGAAATTAGAAATGTCAGGTTTAAGCGCCTAAAACATTCATTAAACACAAAGAGGAAAGACAACAGACGTTAGATCTTCTCTAGCAAGGAGAACGACACAGGGACACGCTCAGTTACAAACCCCCTATCCGTTCTGAAGTACACCTGCTGTTTGGTTGCTTTTTATTTTCTCAGGCAAGCAAACTGCAATGTGACCTTTGACCTCATAAACTAGCAGTTCAGTTTTCAGGGAAAGGAGTAACCACAGATGGTGAGGTGCAATAAATCACACAAAAACATTTATCAGGAGACCTTTTCTCTTCACAAAGCCTTGCTCTGTAACATAGAAGAGAAAGATTAGTCATCTGAAAAACACTTTAATATCTGAATAAACTCAAACCTCAAAACATTTTTAATAGTAATGAGTAAATATGTGATAAATGCAATGGATACGGTAAATAAAATAAAACGTGTAGAAAATAATAAAAATAATTCTAACAAGAAATCAGGTGAGTTTGCACACACAGATGCCAAATTCCTGTAATTCTGTTGTTTTGTATTTCAGAATAAAAAGGAGCTGCTGTTAAATTAAGAATTAATTTTAAATTAAAATGTTAAGAATTAAATTATTTCTTAAGAAAACAAACGGATCCGTCTGAGCGTCTCTCTGAGCTGTTGGGAGAAAGACGAGCAGCACCAGTTGCTTTTCCTTCCAGATGCCGACATGCAGCTGATAATTGTACCAATAACTGGACCACATTAGCTGCCTGTCAGTTATTCAGTGTTTTTTATTAAACCTTTATTTATCCTGGGGAGAGACCTGCTGAGATGGAGACCTCTGAGGTTAAGCTGTCATGGCTGTCCAGGTGTCCACCAGGTGAACTGTACCTGTGGTTTCTGACAGGTGAGCCGTTGCTGGATCTCCTTCAGGCTCGTCTAAATGTTCAGGACGGCTCACAGGAAGCTGCTTTCTAGGCTTCTAGGCTCCAGTCTGTCACAGCTTTAGTTCCAGCGCTGTTAAGTCTTTGAAAAGCGTTTTTATCTGATAAAGCTTGATGTAACACAGCAAAGTGTCTTTATTTATCCTTCAACACGTCCTTTTCCTGATGGAGATTCTCTTCAATCAGGTTTTTCTTTATTCTCTTTGGCCTTTAGCAGCAAACCAGCCAATAGATTTAACACTCTTCATGTGTTTGGGGCAAAATGAGCTGCTAAAAGTAAACTTTCTGCACCAAATGTAATCCAAGGTCTACTTACTCTGTTCATGGAAATGAGTTCATGAAGGACGGCACATCAGACGAGGCAGACTCCACCCAGTGGGCCGTCAGGCTGAGCATCGTTTGGTTTAAATGTATCGATGTTGGAGAGCGACATCAACGGTCTACATAGCTAACACGCTAGCTGCTGTTAGCTCGACTCACACTGCGTCAGCGCTGCGCCCCTCCTTCCAGCCTCAGAGCCTGGAGGGCCGGTTCTGAACAGATCCCTGGTTCTGTTGGGATCTGGGTCCAGGAGACACTGGGATAGAATAGAAACGCATGTTTGCATTTCTATTTTAGGGAGATGTTAGCTGCAGCCATCCTCAGATGTCCAGCGTGTGTCTGCCAGAAACTCTGGCTTAGAGTGAAAACAGGTCAGCTTTTACTCCACTGCTACATTCCTGTGGCTTTAAGCTTTTAGGCCTTTACTCGACTTACTGCGCGGTTCTGTTGGGCTTTTCTGCTTCTGAAGCTCCAGCCTGTCGGTACTAGTCTCCACTTCAAGGTTCATCTTCTCTTTGCTGATGTCTGGAAAAGTAAAACGTAAACATGGTGAGGTTTCTGACGTAGATTTAGCATGTTGAGAAATCCTGACAATACTAAATATAAACTCTACATTCCTGAGAGTTTATTGTACTCAGAGTTTAGGGTTTACCTTCCTAGAATATAGATCATTAGGAGCTCTGGTTGCTTTGCTGTTTCTGTTGTAGGACGTGACCTTTGACCTGTAGGAAATGTTTTAGAGCTCAGAACCTGGAATGGAGGTGACCTTTGACACCTGAAGCTCTGCATTCAGAGCTTAAAATCAGTTTAATTCTCAGGATGTAACCAAACATTTCAGGCAGCCTGGTCAGAAACTCTTCCCTGAATCCACCAAGGAACTGAACTGGTTCCTAAACCGACTCCAGTCCTCATTTAGCTCTACATGTGAATAAATCTGGACCCAACACATGTCTGTTGGACTTTATGGTCTCAGTGGGTCCATCTTTAGGTCCATCAGGTGAAATTATTTAACACTGAAGCTGGAGGAGGTTCGGTTCTGGTCCGTTTGAGGACGTTTCTGCTCATGTTCTCAGCTCTGGTCTTCAGTTTCTGGTTTTTACTGGAGTAGAAGAGAAATACTCGGATTCAAAGTTAACATTTAATCTGCAGAATATGACCAGTTTAAAGCTTTTAACCAAATTCTTGTTGTTTTTAAGTCTCACATCTTCAGGAGGAGTAAACGAGCAACAACACATAAGGTACCGTTTGCTTTTCTCTAGTTAGAACCACGTTCCCATCCAGAACCCCTCAGAACCATTTCACCATCAGTCTCCATCATCATCTGCCATGTTTGGTGTTTCCATCTCCTGATCACCATCAGTTGAAGGTTTAACGCCTCCAGCAGCAGAGAAACCATCCGGTTCTGTCCATTAAGGCCCAGGCTGTTGAACCGACTGGGTTCAGCCGGTCTGCCGGTACCGGCGCCGGTCCAGGCTTCCTACGCCGTCCTGACAGGTTCTGACGTCTGGAGGAAAACTTTCTGATTTCTCTCCTAAATTGACTTTATAACTAAATGGATCATCACTATAAATGGATTTTTTGTGAAGAATCAACAACAAGTGGGACTCAATCATGAAGTGGAACAAAATTTATTGGATATTTCAAACTTTAACTAATAAAAAACTGAAAAATTGGGTGTGCAAAACTAATCAGCCGCCTTGAGTTAATACTTTGCAGCGCCGCCTTTTGCTGCGATTACAGCTGCAGGTCGCTTGGCGTATTTTTGCCCATTCCTCCTTGCAAAGCTGATAGAGCTCAGTGAGGTTAGATGAAGAGCTTTTGTGAACAGTTTTCAGTTCTTTCCACAGATTCTTAAGTAATTTCCCTCTGGGATTATTAAAGTATGTCTGATTCTGGATTGGATTCAGGTCTGGACTTTGACTAGGCCATTCTAACACCTGCATATGTTTATTTGTGAACCATTCCATTGTAGATTTTCTTTATGTTTTGGATCATTTTCTTGTTGGAAGACAAATCTCCGTCCCTGTCTCAGGTCTTCTTCAGACTCCAACAGGTTTTCTTCCAGAATTGTCCTGTTTTTGGCTCCATCCATCTTCCCATTAATTTTAAACATCCTCCATGTCCCTGCTGAAGAAGAGCAGGCCCAAACCATGATGCTGCCACCACCATGTTTGACAGTGGGGATGGTGCATTCAGGGTGATGAGCTGTGTTGCTTTTACACCAAGTTTAGCCACTGTACAAAAGAGTAAAAGTTTAATCTCAACAGCTTTACAAACATCGGGACTTCAGTGTTGTGCAATTACACACCGTTTTAAAGTTATTTAATAAATAACTCTGTTATTGTCTGGTGAATATCGGCTCTAGAGCTGATATCAGGACAATAGATGAAAAGGATGAATTCGAGCACTGATGATCTTTTTACAGCAAACTCTGCACACATAGAATAAGGAGTGACAACTTCTCTTCAAGTTAATGAATTTATTAAAAGCCCACCTGCCCCTGTGAATCCTGATGCCTTGCTCATGGTCCGTTTCTGTGTCAGCAGGAGGAAGTGGGGAGTGAGAACCGAAGGAACACCAGAACCAAGCTCACTCCAAAGAAAGCAGAGGTACCGACCAGAACCAAACAGCTGAACTGGTCACCTGGAGACAAAGAGCTGATCTGTTGTACTTCTGTGGTCAGAGCTCTTCCTCAGGTTGTCGGTTTGACTCCCAGAGCAGCAGGAAGGACGGCACGCTGCAGAAGATCGGAGACTTCCTGCAGAGCTCCCCGACTCTGCTGGGCTCCAAAGGTCAGAAACGTGCGACAAGAACCCAGAACCAGGACCGGTGGGCTGAAGCTCACCAGAGTCAGAAACGGGTTTTACTTTATTACCAGAGGCTAATTTAATGCCGTCCAGATTAAGAAGTTAATTTCATCAGTTTTAAGGAAAACGGTTTATATTTGAAGGACTTTGTGCTGAAAGCTTGAAAAAAAGCACAAATTTAACATCCTGAAGACTCACGGCTGAGGGGAGCAAATGTGAAGAGTTTGATTTAATATGAGGCCAATGTTGCAAAGGTGTCTTTTTAAAAATAAAATCTGAGGTCTCTTTTAACTAGGCGGTTACCTGTGCTTCCTAAATGTCTTCAGAGTCCAGACCAAATGTGAAATAAAGAAATGAGACCTTGATATCCCAGAGCAACGATGGCACAGTGCCCGCTTGAAAGCATTTTTTACCTCCGTCAGTCAACAGAACATTGAAATAGTTCACTTTGCAGGACTGTAACATAAATTGCAACCTGAATTGTTGAGAAATGTCACTAACCGGGCACTGAAGTGTCAAAGCAACTGGAAATAAAAATCTGCCAAATGTCAAAAAGCCTTTTAAAGCATTTTCAGCAGAGTTGGTCAGAAATTTATTGCTCAAAAAATAAGAAGCTTTCATTTATAAAACATCTCCGTAATCCAGTCCAGATAAAATGTTGCAGCTTTAAGCTGATTTTACATTAAAAAAATGAAAACTTGTTACAACAAAAATATCTTTATTCTCAGCTACTTCCAGTTTCTCCACCTGGGGGTTAAAGGTCATCAAAGTATTTATTTCTGCTGTCAGAGCTCAACAGTAAAAACCTCATCAGCATAAAGATGCAAATTAGCATCAACACGTTTAGACCCAGATAGACAATAAAAGGAACCAAGGACTGAACCCTGTGGCGCCCCCTGGTGGACGAGAAATCGATCAGAAGCGCCGTGAAAACCCGCCTGTCTGGCTGCAATGCGTGCTCCCGACACAGGGTTTCAGAATTCAGCACAACACCTGTTTCCAGCAACTTTTATTTGTGTCCCTGGTCCGACACGCCTGAGTCAAATAATCCGGTAATTATCAGGACTCTGGAGAACCTGACTGCAGACTGAGGAGCTGATTGTTCCATTTGATTCAGGCGTGATGGACCAGAGAACCTCTAAAAGTTTCAGGACACCGGCCCTCCAGGACTGGAGCTGGACACCGTTGGAACAGGAACCTGAAGCTGAAAATGTGGGACTGTCCCTTTAAGAGGAGCAGCAGGACGCCGTGCACGCTGCGGCTCTGTATGCGCGTTCACACGTTTCCTGTGTAAAACTAAAAGTCCAGAATAGGAAGAAGTTGTGATGTGGAAATGTTCCATGTGGTTCTGTTGTTGGTGTTGGTTCAGCTTCTGGTTTGGTGCTGCAGGAGTTTAGCTAGAAAAGTAAAAACTGGTCTTCAGTCTGTCCAAGTCAGCAGTTTGGAAGTAAAGAAGCTGATTTTAGTCCCAGACTGTCAGCGTCGGCTCTTCTTTCATTCTCAACGTGTTTTCAAGGTTTGGAAAGATGGAGCAGAAATATCATTTCATCAGTGCTTTGAGTTTCTGCTGCTGATTTATTCAACTAAAGAACAAAATCTGTCATTTAAAAACATGTCAGAAAGAAGATGGAAATGTTTTACTGTAAATTAGGACTTTTTGAAAGTCAGTGTTGATAGAAAAAAATCTGTTTTATTGAAATATTGAAAATTGATCAGACGAACAAAAGAGAATGAGCAGCAAATGAATCAAACACAGAAGAAGAAAATCTGTTTATTTCTCATTAAAACACATGAAGTAGAACTGCAGCAAATATAAAAAAGGAAGATTTAACATCTGAATCTAAAGATTGAACTAATTGTTCAACAGGGAGAGACTTTCTCTGACAGGAGGAGACTATTTAGACTCAATCAGCACAAAAACACTGTGCAACCATAACTGGAACTGGACCATAACCCAAAGCCAGGAAGCAGAGGTTCAGTGAATGTGGTGTTGAAGGTGTGGAGGTGGATCAGTGAGTCAGAGGAGACTCTGTAGAAGGACAGAATACCAGCAGGACAGTCCACATATACTGCTACTCTGTTGGAGACGGAGGAGGAGGAGATAGATGTTTCTCTGTTATTGTGACAGACAGAGTAACCATCATCATCACAACATCTCAGACTCCAGGACTGACCATTTCTTCCAAACCAACAGAATCCTTTCCTCCTGATTCTTCTGTAACTCACTGATATCTCAACTTCTCCTCTCCACTCGACCTCCCAGTAACAGCGACCAGTCAGACCAGTTCTACACAGCAGCTGAGGTTCATCAAATCTCTCGGGATGATCAGGATATGACTGAAGCTCCTTCACATATATAATTTTCCTGTTGTCTTCAGACAGTTTGAGGTTTCTGCTCACTGTGTTTGTGTCGATTGTGAGTTGACAGGAATCTGATGGAGAGAACAAAGACAATCCAGCTGCAGTTATTGATCATTTATTGACACTTTGATGATGACTCCTGAATGAGTGATGGACAGTTTGAAGATGGTTGAATGTGAGCTGCTTTGTTGTCATGAATCAAATGAAAAACACACTTACACTTCCTCAGACCTGGTGTCAACCATCGGACTCCAGCAGGCTCCACCCTGAAAGGAGGAGGGGGGTCAGACCATCAGTCTCTTTCAGCAGCAAACATGGACATTACATGTCTCTCAGACACACATTGTCCTCCACTGAGAAAGGACCAGACCAACATTTGGACACGTCCACAGAGAAAGAAAGAAGAGCTGAGAGCAGACATGATGATGATGATGATGATGATGATGACCATGACAATGATGATGATTGATGATGATGATGATGATGAAAACATTACAACCTGCAGTGGATGTAGTGAGGACAGTTGGTGGCGCTGTAGCACAACTCATTTGTCCAAACAGAGGAAAAGCTCCAACAGAGAGGAGAAAGGAAATCCCTCAGTAACAACCTGAAGAAACAGCCTGAAGCCTAAAAGGACATCAGGAAACTAAGTCAACATTTCTGGAAGCTCCACCTGATTTAATAATCAGCATTAAAATACAATCAATCTAAAGACTGACACCAACTCTGGATCCCTGTTCCATCCACACTCCCACACACAGATGGAGGAATGAAAGACTAAAGAGCCCTGTGGAAATCTGCTGTGGCCACACTGGAAGATCCAGAAATACAAACATTAAAAAGGAGAAGCTGCATCACATACAACAAAGAGTTCAACAAGAATCAAAGATCTGATCTCTGAGCTCAGACTCACAAACCAGGGAGAGGCTTCCATCATCACAGACCTCTGACAAACACCTCCAACCTTTCAGCTCTTCCTCTACCAATCAGCACCACCAGGTGGCGCTGCACACATTTACAATGAGACCAAGAAGAAGATGCAGCTTCCTGAATCCAGCAGCTGCTGTAATGGCTTGTGAAAGTGTCCAAGGAGCCTCTGGAACAAGGCCCCCAGCAGATAAAACAGTCCAGAGAGTCTTTGTTTGCATCTTTCCACACAGATTTCCAACCTGCTTTGAGAGGGAAATGAAGTCCCGTTCTACTGATGATGACACGCTCTGATATCACAGATCAGGAGCTGCTGGACTTCTACATTTCCAGCATGGAGGACATGGAAGATCTCAGCTCTGATGAGGAGCTCACCTGCCTTCAAACTGATTCAGGCTCAGAGAAATATTTCCAGATGAAGTCAGACTAAAATGTTGGATTGTCATGCTGCTGCAAGCAGACAGGCCAAGAAGAAAGCTGCAAGTTCTTCTCCTGTTCAGCTCTACGTTCCTGTCAGAGACTTCAGCTCCTCATGAGGAGAACAACTAAAGCCTGGAACAGACTGTCACGAACATCCTGACATCTCCTCCCTGAACAAAGGTCTGCAGCATCAAGGTGACTCTTAGCTTCATCTATGGAAAGATCTTCTCTAAAGGGGCGGAGCCTGGATTGGAGGTCCAAGTAGGAGCTTCCAGGAACAAACCTTGGGAACCTCTGGAGTAGCACATGTCTTTGAGATTACTGCTTTAATTAGTGGATACATTGATAGAAGACATGATGACTAAAATATCTGAGAGCTGCAGCTCCATTTTCTAGAGATCTGCTGGAACATCGGTTAGAAGTGAAGAATTTCATCATTTTAGATCCAATCTGGTTATCTTCCATAGAAACAACTGATTTATTGAGCTGAACTGGTTCTGAAGGTCTGGATGGTAAAAACCTCCATCGTTTTATGTCTCATTGGTTTTCAGAAAGAGATGAATTGTTGCTACATGAATGAAATCCATCATGACTTGGATCATGAATGATGGAGATACGCTCTGGCTTCATATTGAGCAGAGCTCAGGTACCGTACCCCTGCACATCCTGCCGGTTCTAGACCGGTTCAGTTTAAGGAGACAACAGAAGGGACAAGCAGAACACTTCAACTATGGATCAAGATCCAGAAAACGTTGGAACATCAACCTCCATCTCTCCCTGTCATCTACTGGATACATGAAGTCCTTTGCTCCAAATAACCTGGATATTAGTTTAAAAAAATGGGCAGAATATAAACTTCATTACATTCATAAACTATTTGCTAAAAGCCAGTTTAAAACATTTAAAGGACTTAAAAGTGAAGATAAACTGCCAACACTGATCATTTTAGATGCTCTTAGCTCAGATCCTCCCTGATGTCACATCAAATTCAGACACATGGAGAGAGTTTAAGTGGAGAATGATGATGAGGTTCTTCAGAACTCCAGGAATTACAGCAAAGATGGACCCAAATAACCCAGTTTATGCTGGAGAACCTGCAGAACCCACATAGCAGATCAAAGCCATGTGTTCTGGTTATGACCCAAGCTGGATGTATTCTGGTTGTAGCCCTTTAATCCTCACAAATGAAGTGGGTGGGCTCTGGGTTTTATCAATCTCTTCAATATTTCCCTCAAAGTATTATCTGGGATCTCTGCACGGTATCAGGTTTTAGCTCCACTGAACACTGGAATAATGAGGCACAGACTAAATCACCACTTGACACAAGGTAGAAAGCAGGGCTGTCCAACCTACGGCACGCGGGCCAACTGCGGCCCTTAGTCCACTTTTTATTGGCCACAGCAAATTTTGAAAATATAACTGAATATGGCCGCACAAGAAGCTTGAGCTCAACTCTGCTGCACTTCTCAGTTTCACCACTAGATGAAGCCACATAAACAATTTCAGGCTTTCCTGTCTGATGTGGATGCTGAATACAGGGATGTACTCTACCACTCTGATGTGCGCTGGCTCAGCCGCAGCTCTGTGCTGCAGCGCTCTGATTGGCTGAGATCAGAAATGGAGCAGGTTTTAAAAGAGAAGGGCCGACCTCTTCATGAACTAAGTGACCCTCTGTGGCTGG
This sequence comes from Fundulus heteroclitus, assembly GCF_011125445.2. Classification (NCBI taxonomy): domain Eukaryota; kingdom Metazoa; phylum Chordata; class Actinopteri; order Cyprinodontiformes; family Fundulidae; genus Fundulus; species Fundulus heteroclitus. The sequence goes on from NW_023396524.1 coordinate 168,953, forward strand.
CAGACCTGGCATCTTTAGTTGATCTTACGCATCGTCTGAATACACTGAACAAGAAGCTACAAGGCAAAGAACAGCTGGTGCCACACCTGTATGCACACCTGAAAGCCTTCTGGGTAAAGCTCCGCCTCTTTGAGACACAACTACGAGGCTTTAATGCTGCACACTTCCCTGCTCTGTCTGAAATCACGTCTGCTTTTCCAAAGGCCGACCTTTCTGCTAAAAAGGAGAAATATGTGTCTGTGATTGCATCTCTGCTGACAGAATTCAACCAGCGTCTCCAAGACTTTTCTGTCATTGAAAAACAAATCCAGCTGTTCTCCACCTCCTTCCTGGTGGATGCAGAAGAAGTGGAAGAGAGTCTGCAGTCAGAACTGATTGAAATGCAATGTGATGATTCTCTGCAGAGTCAACATCAGCTTCTCTCCCTCCCTGAATTCTTTCAGTTTGGATAATGCCAAGTTTCCTCTGATGAGACGCCTCGCAGAAACAATGATGAGCCTGTTGGGCTCAACATCCAGATGTGAACAAAGATTTTCTCTGTTAAATCAGAACAAAAGCAGACTGAGAAGCAGAATGACTGACAGCATCTCTGTGAAGTCCTTCGTGTCTCAACCACCAAACTTTCTGCTGACATGTCAGCCATCCTTCAATCAAAGGACAGCATCACTGCTCCCACTGACTGCAATGTTCTTCACATTATAGCTGACTTAGAAATACACACAGTATTTGTGGCAATATGGCACCTAGTGTGGCCCTTTGTTTAGTTTTCTGGATTTGGCCCTCACTAGAAAAGTTTGGACACCCCTGGTATAAAGTGTTAATTTTTCCCGTTTAATTTAGGAAAGGTGAATAAAATAAATGTACTTTAGGACCTTTACATGAAATAAAGACAAGTAACACGGGCTTTTCTATATACATAACCAAAATAGAAACACTCAGGTTGTCAATCTGAAATCACAGTTCAATAATATTTGCTTAAATGCTGATTAATTAAACCTAAAGCCAGCAAACACCAAGCTAACCCTATGTTGCAGACCTGTTTCCTTGCTTGTGAATATGGAGACCAAACTCAGTGGTCGTTTCTCTCAAAGAGCAAATAATAAACTAAAAAGGTCCCTTGTGCCAGACGAATAATAATCCTAACAGAAACGCTCTGCTCCGTTTAGTCCTCCTCCCCAGTGGAAAAAACTCAGCTCCCACAGTCACGGCTCTGACTCCAATACTAGGCCACCTGCTTTATCAGTTTGGTTTTTATCAATTTTGCATTATTTTAACTACATGCGCTGTGTTTCTGTGCCTCAGTGCTCTTACTGCTCCTCTCTCCTCCCTTCCCTCAGACCCAGGTGCTTTTATCAGCGGCCAGTCTTCAAAACGTGAATCACTACATTTAATGTCCTTCCACTCGTACCAAAATGTCCCAATTAAAGTCAACAGGAGAGTCAGTAGCTGTGTTTCATGGTATTTTGTTTTTAACGACACAGAACCAGCGGTGCTTCAATGGAATGCTGCCTTGCTCTTTAATTCAGTTGAGCATAATTACGTTAAATGTAATTTAGGTGTGGACTTTTTAGGGTCATTTTAAGGAACTTGTAACATCAGTGGCTTCAGCTCAGACCCATTATTCCTCCTCTTCCCTCTAAAGGAGCCCTTTACACTATTTATTTATGCATTTTTCCCACTGTTTATCCCTCGCGTGCAGAGCACCAATGGGGGTAAAATCTGCCCACCTCACTGCCTCAAACCGATATCATTAGTATAAATTATGCTGATACCAGACGTTACCAAAAAAAAAAAGTGTTTTTTTCTACAGCCACTTAAGAACCAGAGAGACGCAGAGCTTGAAAAGCTGCACCTTTACTCATCAACTCTGGGGTTGCCATGCATAATAAGTGCTATATTTCCTGTAGGATTCCCTAATAAAGACTATTAGTTGGCTAAAAGCGAAGCAGAAAGTCATTATTCCGTCCGCTCTGACCACAAACAAAACGCTCAGAGAACAACTTCAAACTGAGCCTTCAGCTTGGTAATTACGCACCAGAGCGCCCTGAGGAGAGCAATAGAGGAGATTTGTCTGGTCAGAGCAGAGACTGAGATGAGAAACCTGTCGCTGTGAAAGGTGATGATGGTTATAAACTGTAACAGAATAGAAGTTAATGGAGCTGAAAAGAGGGAAACATCAGCAGCTGGATCAGCATAAAGATGCAGCGTGAACCCCTGAGTGCTTTAAGTGTTCCTGCTGAGGGGAAAATGTCAGACCATACAGGCTTGATGAAACTCAGCCTGATTCACCAATGAGGTTATAGATCTACACTGAAACAAACCCATAGATTAATGTGTAACATTAATAATACGGTCAATAAAATAAAACTACTTTATTTTATTCAGTATTATCTGAACAGTTGTGGGTTTTTTTCTGTTTTAACCCGCCCCCAAACCGCCAAAAATTAACATACTCTCACTCTTAATTTTTGGTCCTCGTCTCCAAAGGTCCTCTGAGCATTTCCGGGTGGCTCAGAGTTCTAGCTGGGTCCAATCTCTTGTTGTCCGGTTGGGTAACGATCCTCTACAAGCTCCTAGGTCCAGCTGAGTTAGCCTAGAGTCCATTAGCATCGGCTAGTTGCAATGCTAAGCTAGCAGCTAAACACAGTCCAAAAAGCTTCCAGTAGAAACTTCAGTGTCTTCTACCTCGGACTTAAGCATACTTACTTACTGTGGATCATCGTGGGGACAATCCACGGCACACATTACTGTTTATAGTCCAAAGACAAGCCAGTTTATCATGGAGATGTTGGTTTTTGGCCGCAGAACCGGATCTCTTGGCACTTCTGCTGCGCTCTCTCACCCAAACTCACGATGCATTCAATGACTGGCTCAGCGTAGGAAAATACACTTCCATTTTACAGGCTACTTTTACTGAAACATCACAAACAGAGGGCCTACTTTTAAAATGTATCATTAGAGCAAATTCATAAACGATTGTTTTCAACAGCAGACAAACTGAACTAAACAGACGCCAATGTCAAACTGAACTCACGTCAACAGGAGACGTCAACTGAAATAATAATTAAAAAAAATCTGAATTTAACAGATGTCAACATATTCCATATTCTGATTTACTTTTTAGGCTAATTATACACAACTTAAACCTGCAAAGCTGTTCGATGTTGGGTTCTAAAGAAGAAAGAAACAGCCGCAAGTCATCCTGCACTTGTAGCCTTGACCGGTATTCGTTTTTGATCAGGGTGAGAGTAGAAAACCCACATTCACACAGGTAAGTGGAGGTGAAGGGCATCAGGACTCATGGCTTTGGCGTCGTGGGGAAACTCACTCTCGACACTCAACCAGAATTGCGTAATCGGCATTTCCACCAGTCTCTGTTTTAAGTCCAGATTTGAGCTGAGCTCAAATCTGGGGGGGGGGGGGGGGGGGGGGGGGGGGGGGGGGAGGAAAGAGAAGGGGTTTCTGACCCACTGGTTTCCCAGTGGCTCCTCTCCAAAATACTCTATGAACTGATCATGCAGTCTGTTCAGATGCTGATGACCGGTTTCACAGAGTTGAGCGGCAATAAAACTAAAGGTAGTAATTAGTAATTGGATAATTGTTAGATGGAGGATCTGAGACTTTGTGACAACACGGCTCTGACCCAAGACTGGTTGATGATCTGGTTGTTGTTCTTTTTCTCTTTTTGTTGTTAAAAAAAATGAAAAACTGAATAAAATTAAGTTTAAAGTGTGTTTAAAGTGTTTCATCATGTGAATTTTAACTGGTGAACTTCTCTTTCATAAATATATTCAAAGTTCCTATTCAGCACCATTAAAGACCTTCAGCCCTTTAATTTTCCCTGTGAGCCGTTCTTAGTGAGGAGAATATTACAGCCACCTGGGAAATGATCTCTGCCTGCAGTGGAGTCGTCTAATAAATCCAATTTCACAACCAGCTGAAATATTCCTGGTCACAAGTGTTAAATCAAGGACTGATCCATTTTCTGGATGAACATCTGTTCTGGTCCATCTTCCATCATTCAATAGAATAAATTATTATTATCCTCTAAGTGTTCTTCTACTATTTCTCCATTTCAATCTGTTCTGTTTCCTCCCCATAATATTCCATGTGCATTAAAGTCACCACATATCACTGATTATCTCCACCTTTAATCTACATTAACTGATTTAGATCTAACTTTTTACAAGGATTATAATAGCTAACTATGATTAATTAACCTAATTTATTCTTCCCCCTATTACTACATATTCTAGATCAGTTCCTGTACTTATTTCTCTGTATGTTAGATAATCTTTTCTAAGTGTTGAACATCCTCCTCCTGTTTCTTTCTTCCTGTCACTGAAACATCTCCACTTATTCAGAAAACTAGTTACAGTTTTATTTTGTCTTTTACACATGTGACCTTAGGCACCGTTGGTTATATGCCGATAACCTCGTTTTACCAGATCACAGATAAGTTTGTAAGAATGGTCAGAGGCACTGTTGCAAGTTAAATACAATTTCATTAAAATTCTAAAGTTCCTGTGGGCAAGTCAGTTTCAGTCTAAAAAAAAAAGTTCCACCTTAAAAATAGGGGTCCATGCTGACCCTGGAATCCTTATGGCTGTGAATCAGTTAAAACCCAATAAAGCTAGACTGCTGGGGGAGGAATAATATGGAAAAAGACAAAATACAACTAATTACACCCAAGTGGCCCCCAACAAAAGCACACTCACACCACAAGCCCTGGTGAATACAACAAAAGAAAAACTCCCCTTCCTCTAGTCTCCTCAATCTAAATAAAACCAGCACAAGACCCAGGGACAGCATAGATCCTCAGGTGGGTTAAAAACAGGCCAGGGAACTAAACAATAAAAACCCTTCTTTTACTAAAAAGTAAAAATAAAACTCTAAAACAGTAATTAAAACAATGGCTGAAACAATAGCAGGTCAACCTGCACACAAAAGAGAGATCAAATTAGATCCGCACTCTTACGGTGCATTACCGCCACCAACTGGTTTGGAGTGTGGATCAGAATGACTTATACTACCTAAAATAAATTAAACCAAACTACCAAAACAAAACAAACACCCAAAAACAAAAAAAACAAAAAAACAAACAAAAACAAATTAAATCCTATCAATTAAATTACTTAGTCTAAGATAATGAAACATAATCCCATAACACTCATCTCTTGAATTACTTCTAAGCATTTCTATTAAATCAAATTTTATTCTTTTCCTTTTTAAATTTTTAACCATTTCCCTTCTTTCTTCTTCATATTTCTTACAGTATATCATAATATGCTCAACTGTTTCTTGTTCCCCACAATACTCACATCTTCCAGTGTTATGCTTCCCTATTTTGAATAATGTTCCATTTCATCCTGTGTGCCCAAATCTAAGTCTTGATATGATTGTTTCTTCCCTTCTGCTCCTCCCTGCACAACTCATTTCTCCCACTCTCCTCTGAATCATGTACAGCCACCGTCCTTTCCTCTCTTCCTCCCATTGCTTTTGCCACCTTTCCTTCATCTTCTGTTTAATAATGCTCTTTACTTCCATCTTACTAACTTTAATTGAGATATCTATGTTTTCTCTAATTGTAGTCTCCTTTGCAACCTTATCTGCCTTTTCATTTCCTTTTATTCCCATATGTGCTGGTACCCACAAAAATATAACTGTAATTCCCATCATTTGAATTCTGAACAATGTTTGCTGGATTTCTATTAAAATATCTGGTCTACTATCTGAATGACTTCTCTGTAAACTGATTAATGATGAAGATGAATCTGAACAAATTATTACTCTCAGTGGTCTTATTTCCTCTACCCATTGTACTGCCAACAGAATTGCTACCATTTCTCCTGTGTATACTGATATGTTATGACTGATCCTTTTTCCTATTGTAATTTTAAACTCTGGAACAATAACTGATACTCCTATCTTATTAACTAAACTTTTTGATGCATCTGTGTTTATCTGGATGAAACTATAATAACTGTTAATATATTTCTGTATTGTATCTGAATTCAAAATAAACTCCCTATCTTTGTTTTTCTTTTTTAATAATTTAAAATCTACTTTTGCTTCAGGTACTATCCAAGGTGGAACTGCTGGCATTGGTACTGTCGGACTGAAAATTAAATCAACTAATTCTAACTCTGTTGCTTTTTGTTTAACTGTCCATCCAAAGCTATTTTTCTCCCTTTTCTCCATTTCCCAACAAGACTTTAAAGTGCTTTGTGCTGGATGATTATCACTATGACCTTTTAAATTAGCCCAATAATTTAAAGACAACTGAGTTCTTCTCAGCTCTAATGGCATTTCTCCCATTTCCACCTGGAGTGCTGCTGTTGCAGTTGTTTTAAATGCCCCTGTACATAATCTCAAAGCCTGAAACTGGATGTTGTCTAACTTTTTTAAAGATGAACTCGATGCAGATCCATACACCACACAACCATAATCCAATACTGACCTGATTAATCCGCAGTAAATGGCCTTCAATGCTTTTCTATCAGCCCCCCAATCACTTCCCACCAACATCTCATAACATTTAACACCTTCCTACATTTGTCCTGTATTTTCTGTATATGTACACTCCATGTTATCCCCTCATCAAACCATAACCCCAAAAACTTAAAGTGTTTTACTCTTTCTAATTCTTGATTATACATTTTTAGTTTTATCTCTGTACTAATTCTTTTCTTTGTAAAAAACATTGTATTTGTCTTATCTACTGAGAATTTGAAACCCCATTTATATGACCACTGTTCTATTTCTGTTATTGCATCCTGTAACTTTTTAATAATAAATTTCAAATTTTTCCCCCTCTTCCAAATTGCCCCATCATCCGCAAAAAGAGAAAACCCCATCCCATTCCCTATTTCCTTGAACACATCATTAATTAATATAGAAAATAATAAAGGACTCACTATACTCCCTTGAGGTGTTCCGTCCTCTACCCTATATTTCCTCGAATAATTCTTCCCTATTCTAACTTGTATTAATCTCCCTTGTAAAAAATCCTTAATCCATCTAAATATTCGTCCTTTAATTCCTAATTGACACAGTCTAATTAACAATCCTTCTCTCCACATCATATCATACGCCTTCTCTATGTCAAAGAAGAAAGCCACCACACTTTCTTTGTTAACCTGTGCTTTTCTAATTTCATGTTCTAAACATACAGCTGGATCCATTGTATTTCTCCCTTTCCTAAAACCACTTTGGTATTTAGCTATATATCCTTTCTTTTCCATATAATATGTTAGCCTTTCATTTATCATTTTCTCCATTTAGATGTTAAAGCAATTGGTCTATAATTTCCTGGATTAGTACAATCTTTTCCTGGTTTGCGTATTGGCACCACCACAGCCTCCTTCCAGCTCTGTGGCAGTTTCGCATCCTCCCATACTTTATTATATAATTCTAGTAATACTTCCTTTGATTTTTCATTGAGTTGATTTATCATTACATAACAAATCTGATCCTTTCCTGGTGCTGACGTCTTAGATTTCTGGATAGCGCGTTTTAGTTCTGTCATTGTAAAAGGTTTGTTTAATAAATCATTATAATTTTCTTCTTGTTGTAACTCTTCATTCTCCCTTACAGTTTTTTCTCTCCCTCTTTTTCCTTCTTCACTAATATTATCTTATCTGTGAATTTTTACAAAAGTTTTAGCCAGCATCTCTGCCTTCTCCTCATCTCTCACTGCTATTATTTGTCCATCTTTTAAAACTGGGTATCCATACTCTCGTTTTATACCATTCATTCTTTTTATCATACCCCAAACTTTACCAATCTCTGTCTCTCTTCCTACTGAACAACAAAACTTCCTCCAGTATTCTTTCTTTGCACTTTTTATAATTCTCCTTACATTTGCTTAAGATTTTTTATAATTAATAAAATTCTCAAAACAATGATTTCTTTTTACCAATTTAAAAGCTTTATTTCGAGATTTTATCGCTTTTTCACATTCCTTTGTTCACCATGGAACAATCTTATTTTTACGCTTTCCTTCCTTCTTTTTTATTGACTTTTCTGCAGCCTGTATAATAACTTTACAAATTAAAATATTTAAATTTTCAACATCTTCATTTCTATCAATTTTTCAATTTCTTGTTCGCTAATATTTCTAAATTTATCCCAGTCAGCACTACTAAATGACCATTTCTGCAATCCTACTGTTTCATATTCTTCTACATTCAATCCTACTACTGTTATGATTGGATAATGGTCACTTCCTACTGTTGTTCCTCTGACTACTTCCCATGTACAAATGCCTGCTAATGAATCTGAAACTAATGTGAGATCTAGTGCTGTTTCTGTACCCATTCTGATATTTAATCTTGTTCCTCTTCCATCATTTAAACACACTAAATTTGTCATATCCATCACCTCCTCAATCACCATCCCATTAGCATCATTACTGTTACCCCATAATGAGCTATGTGCATTAAAATCCCCACACCAAATCACCTTCCCTACTAACTGTACCACTAGTTCCTCTAGCAACTCTAAAGACAATTTTTTACATGGATTATAAAAGTTAACAACTTTAATATTTCCTTCTTTAGTCCATACTTCAGTTATTAAATATTCTAACTCTTTCCCTTTTCCTATAACTCTATATTGCATTCCTTGTTTAATAAATATTATACATCCTCCTCCACTACCCTCCCCCCTATCTCTACGAATACTATCGTACCCTTTAATAACAAATAACTAATTCTGATTTAAGCCAAGTTTCTTGAACACATATGATATCTGGTTTATTTTTTAAATCTCTAATAAACCCTTTAAACTCCTGCCCATTTGCTATTAAGCTTCTTGCATTCCATTGTAAAATAATCAGTTTGCCTTATCACTTGCTCCTCCTGCTTTCCCATCTGCTTCAAGTCTTGTTTTAATTTGCTCCCAAGATATATATTTTATGCCCAAAAACTTCTCAGCTCCCTTAACTATTATTTTAATTTTCTCAGTTTTATGTTTAACTTGATCCGTACAGTTGATCACGTATGCCATAAACAAAATAATCTTATCCACTGACAGTCCTGGATTTGCTTTCTCTGTTTGACCTGGTTCTTTTCTCGACACCTGTATAACATTGTGAGTTTCCACTCTTCCTTTTTGTCCTTGTACTGTCTTCACTGCTTCTGCATAACTTATGTTGTTAACTGTTTTAACCTGTTGTATTTTTTACAGCCCTTTTCCTAACTTCACATCCTCCATACGTTACCCTGTGTTGGCCACCACAATTGCAACATTTATCCTGCACATTTTCTTTACAATCCTCCACCCTATGTTCATCTCCACATTTAGGACATCTCTGTTTCCCTTTGCAAGCCACTGCTATATGTCCATATCTCTGGCATTTGTAGCATCGTAGTGGTGGGGGGATGTATGGCCTAACTGGAAAAATCATGCATCCTATTTTCACTTTTTCTGGCAACACTGACTCCTGAAACTCCAGAAGAAGCGACAAGCTCTCAACTCTTTCATCATTTACTGTTCTCATAAGTCTTTTAATTCTGCTCACCTCACCTCCATTTATACTGCGTTTAAGTTTGTCCAAGTCTTCCTCCACTGGTATCCCTGTTATCACCCCCCTTGTGACTTTACTTTCACCCACAATCTTTCTCTCACTAATTATTTTCTTACACACACTTTCAACTTCCCACGCTTTGTTTTTCTGTTCCTCCGTTTTGCACACTATAAACAGGCTTCCATCTCTCAAAATCCTCGCCATTTCCACATCTCCAAGCTTCTTTTTTAACTCCCTGGATACTGCTATAGGGCTTAAACTGATATGCTCATCTTCTTTCCTAAATTTCAGGATGATTTTAACTTCCTTTTTCCCAGCCTTTTTCGCACAAACCCACTAGCTTCATCAGAACTGCTCTCTTCCAAACTCCTTTTACTTCCTTGACTCGTCATCCACCCTCCTTCTGCTCTATTCACCCAATTCCTCCTCTCCTATTAGCCACTGGAGTCCAGTCGCCATAATCCATTTCCCCATCTTCCTCTACTTCCTGAGTAGCCATTCTGACCCATTCACAAACCAGCTTATGCCAACCGCCGATGAGCTGTCCTCCTCCCTGCCCGTAGCTCTGCGGCGTCTCCTGGTTTCACGTAGCGCCGACCACCTTTTGCGTTCACAACTCCCAGCTCCGACTGCAACTCCAACACAACTCAAAACCACTGCGCTCCGTTGCCCCTTCCGTCAACGCCCCTGCTCATCTGATCTCCTCAGTGAGCTACCTGCTCTTAAATGTAGGTGCTCATTATAGCCAGGTGTGCTCCATTGCAGCCTCTTCCATATATGGGCACAAGGAAGGGTGTGCAGCACCATGCTTCAGGGCCATAGTGCCCCAGCTACACACATTTTAACCATCTGTGCTTTTTTAACACATTTAACACGTTTTCACCTCTCATCACAACAACCTCCTGCCATCTTGGAGGAAAAGTCACCATGAATGATGTGACATTTCTCCATAATCACACATGAACCCTGAGCTGCTGCTTTCAGCTCCGTACCTGGATCATCTAGTCTGGAGTCAAAGGGAAAGAAGGGAACCAAATCTCTGCAGCTCCAGATTTAGCTCCACAAATGTGATAAAATAAAAACTGAATAAAGTTAAGACCAAAATGATTCTTAACTCTGGCTGATCTAGATTTAAAGAGATTTTCATTCAACCAAGAAGTAGGAAGGAAATGAGGCTGGTAGCTTTCAAAATAAATATCTAAATATTTTATTAGAATGGCATGTTAAAAATTATTTGTAGACTTTTTAATAATGAATGTTAAAAGTTTTACTGATTGTAAAGCACTGGAACCCATCTAATTAGTGCTGAGAAGCTTTTTACATCTTTCTAATGTTATTCTGACATTTGTCTTTGGAGCTCAGAATCCTGCAGGCTGGAAGTCCTCTTACCATCACCATCATTTCCACCTCAGTGTCTGTTCTAACATCAGGTTTCTGAGTTCATTTTTACACTGCCAGAATCTGGATCCTCTTCTCCACTTGTAATGATTATTTCTAAAATTAACATCCGGCTCACTATGGTCGTGATCGCAGGGTTGGCTCTGGTTAAATGCCTGGATGACCCCAGATCCAATGACCAGGCCAAGTGATGCTTTCTGCTTTCTTTAATAAGCAGATTTAGGTCTCTGTATGTGTGTGGTCCTACAAAATATAATAAACTAATAAAAACACAAATTATAATCTTATGTTATTACAACCTCTCACATTAGTAAATGACACTAATAATTACAGCCAAATACAGCCTAGTAAACCTAACAGGTCTTTTTTTGGAGCCCAAACTAGATCTGGGAACAAATGAAAACTGTTTTATCTTCTTCCAGTCCTGTGCTTAAATCAATGATAATGTGGAGATCAATCAAACAAGGCAACTAAACTTGATCAGAATCACCAATGGAAGGGAAAAAGTTAGCTTAGTTAGCCATATCTGCTGTCAAATGAGCTGATAGAAAAGATCCAGAACGATAAACCTACTTAACAAATTATTCTGATTGAACAATAAACAAAACTCAGCAGTCTAAAGGACGCACACTGCCAGGAAATACCACATAGACTGCTTCCAAAAATCAGCTTGTAAAGATCCTCACTGCTTCTAGAAACACAATTTTTACATCTCTTCTAACATGACTCTTCTAACATGTTATGCACCTGCATAACTTTCCCATGTGAAACAAGCTCACATGCTTACAGATTTACTTTGTTTCCACATCCAAGCACACAGAGAGGATTTGAGTTAGATAGGAATTGGATCGTACCAGTGGCTGCAGATGGCTGCAATGGTTGATCAGTCTGATCAATCATTGTCATAAAGTACCTCTATACCTTTATTCCTCCATACCTGAGAGTTTCCAGTCTCCAGCGTGGATCCTTGAGTCCAGACGACAGCAGCTTAACTCCTGAGTCTCCTGGATGATTGTAGCTCAGGTCAAACTCTTTCAGATGGGAGGGGTTGGAACTCAGAGCTGAGACCAGAGAAGCACAGCCTTCCTCTGAGACCAGACAGCCGGACAAGCTGCAGACACACAATTCAACACATGATGTTAACATGAGAAAGTAGTGCTCAAAAAGCTGCTGCTCAGCTGGTTCTAATATATATAAACTAGAAATCAAACTGTATTTTGTTCTGCAGGTAATAAAAAGTAATATCTGACACATTTAAGCGGATTAATCCTAACTAGAGCTCCACTGGGATGGAAACTGTACAAACTGACAACCTCTGCAGAAGGTTCTGGCTTTAAGCACACTTCAAACTGGACCTAAAATACCAAACACAAACTGGTGGTCCAAGTAGAACCATTCGTCTGATGTTTAAATCGCTTTAATCTCATTTATGGAGTCAAGAATCGAAGCTGTGATAAAGAATAAAGCAGTGGTATGGATCAGCTTATGGTGAGCACATATTTCACACTTGCAGAATCAGCAGAATGTCTTTGAGACATCTCCCATCTGAGGTAAGATCCAGTCTTTCAGTTTGCTCTCTTTCTTCCACTCTTTATTAAACTTTTTCCCAAATTTTCCCCACTTACTGCAGCTCATTCTCTTGCTGTCTCATCACTATTTTCACTTTTACTCTGGGCTCTGGCCTGCGTGTGTTTGGGATATCCTGAGTCAGGGTTTATGCAGGAACAAGTAACTCTAATTTAATGCTTTTTACTGCTCTTTTAATGCTCTTAGAAATAATTTTAATGCCATCAACAAGTACCCATAATAATAATAATAATAATAATAATAATAATAATAATAATAATAATAATAACAATAATAATAACAATAATAATAAAAATACATTTTATTTCAAGCACCTTTCATAACACTTAAGGACACTGTACAGGTAAAAACAATAAGTGGTAAAAGCAACATCATCAGAAATCAGGTTTCAACAGGATGGAGAACTTTGTACCTGAGAGTTTCCAGTCTGCAGTTTGGACTCTTCAGTCCAGCAGAGAGAAGCTTCACTCCTGAATCCTGCAGGTTGTTGTTACTCAGGTCCAGTTCTCTGAGACTGGAGGACTGGGAGCTGAGAACTGAGGACAGAGCTTCACAGCTTCTCTCTGAGAGGTCACAGTCACTCAGTCTGAGGAGACAGGGAGAAAAATTCATCAGAAATATTGTTGATTTCTTTACAGTCACCAATGTCCTCCTTGGAAAGATTGGTGGATCTGTTTGGTTTTACACGTCTTTGTGTTTCCTTTTGATGCAAACTGGTTCATTATAAATAAACTACCTTTAGGTGTAATTTATGATGCTGAGATGCAGACCCGGCAGCATGGGGGGAGGGGGGTGGGGCGTGCCCGCCCTGGACTGGAAGCTGTCTGTCTTCTTTTTTTTTTTTTTTTTCTCAGAGTGGCCATCGTTCTATTAGTACTATCTTTGATGTGTCAATCATAAATTCAACCAATCAATATTAGATTTTTTTTAGATACAATCAATAAATAATTTGAACCTGTATCATAACGTAATAACCTCTAAGTAAACATGTTGTGAATGAGGATGCTTGTGGACTGGCTTTTTTATTTTTATTTTTTTACAATTTTTTTGCTGCCATGTCCTTTCAATGCACCCCCCCCCCACACACACACACACACACACACTACCCCTTTTGTGTTGAACAGTGAAGTGTGAGAAAACAGCTTTAATTCTCCATTACATAACTTTCATATCACGTATGTTTTTTTTCTTTGCTTCAGCGCAGTAGTGTGCTAACAGCATGTTCTGATGTGTTTAATAGTTCTGTACTTTTAACATGAGAGTTTGAGATTTCCAACATTGCAGGTGTTTTTAACAACTGTTTCGAACTGAAAAAGCCAGTCCACAAGCATCCTCATTCACAACATGTTTACTTAGAGGTTATTACGTTATGATACAGGTTCACATTATTTATTGATTGTATCTAAAAAAATCAAATATATTTTAAATTCAAAAATACTCTGATTGGATGGAAAGAAACCTGTCTGATTGGCTGGTGTGGTGGACAGTTTTTTAAGTCACGAGCGCCCAGAGTCAAGCGAGCACACAGCTGGTGCTGAGCGTGGAAGGATCAGGTTGAGAGTGCAAGCAGACACGGAACCGAGCGCGAGGATAGTGGGTTGAGAAGAGTTAGCACATTTGAGAACGTGATGTTTAAACGCTGAATACCTGTGTCACTGCGCGCTCAAACAAAACACACAAATATCGCTGCAGAAGTTGGTACACAATGATGACTGAAAAATAAGTGGGTATAAGCCGTATATTGTAAAAACATACGGCTTTACGATCAACCGGAAGCAGTCCAGCATGTTTGGTTCCGCGCAAACAATGTGTTGTTTGCGCAGAACCAAACACATTAATAATAATAATTAATGGGTACTGTTAAATGGCTGGATAAGCAGCGGGTCCCATTACTGGCAGGAGCCAGGTGGTTGTTTTCAGCTTCTCTGCATTGAGGTAACATATTGTTGTCTGTAGATGAATAATATAACAGAATCAGAATGTTCATTATTGTCATTGTACATCATGTTCCACACATGTACAACGAGATTAAAGCCAGCTCCAACCAGTGCACTAATGTCAAAATGTCAGATAATCAAAAATATATACAGTATAGTAGTGTTATGTACATTGTAGACATAAGATATATTACTCTATAGATTGTTAAATATGTGTGTAAATATTTCACATTGTAGGATAGAAACTGTAAATATTGTACAGTGTCAATATGGACAGAAATCTGGTCTCAACAGGATGGAGAACTTTGTACCTCAGAGTTTACAGTTTGCAGTTTTTTTTTAATGATGAATAATGTCAATAAACTAACATTTCCATCATGTTTTAGCAGGTAATGGACATAAATCTGGTTTCAACAGGATGGAGAACTTTGTACCTGAGAGTTTCCAGTCTGCAGTTTGGACTCTCCAGTCCAGCAGAGAGAAGCTTCACTCCTGAATCCTGCAGGTTGTTGTTACTCAGGTCCAGTTCTCTGAGACTGGAGGACTGGGAGCTGAGAACTGAGGACAGAGCTTCACAGCTTCTCTCTGAGAGGTTACAGCCACTCAGTCTGAGGAGACAGGGAGAAAAATCTGCTATTAAACAATTCATCAGAAATATTGTTAATTTCTTTACAGTCACCAAAGTTCTCCTTGGAAAGATTGATGGATCTTTCTGATTTAACACGGTTTATGTTCCCTTTTATTGTGAACTGGTTCATTATAAATAAACTACCTTTAAGCCGGGCGTACACTGTACGAGTTTTTCAGTCGTGGTACTTATATACATCTCAAACTGTGCGACGGAACCGCGGGGTTTAAAAAGTTCACCGCTCACGATCTGTGCAGCGCAACGCTCGGACGAGACCGGACTGCTCACACTGTACGTCGTGTCCCCTCTGGGACCGCTCGCTGTGGTGGCAGGTGACAGGGACCCAGAGCAGGGGTTCGAGCCCAGCTCTGGCGAGGCCCGCAGGAGGCACCGGGCGTCGGGGGAACGGAGGGGAGAGTGGAGGGACGAGACGCACCGGCGGCCGCGCGGCACGGCAGGTCGCCCGGCCCGCACCCCCCGCGAGCGGAGGAGTGCCGAAAACAGGCGGCCAGCGCGGACCGCGGAGGAGAGCTGAAACAGGCAGCGGACCGCGGAGGAGTGCCGAAACAGGCGGCCAGCGCGTTGCGCGGACCGGACGGCTCGCCCTCCCCAACACCGGCCGGAGGTTGCTTCAGGGACGCCCGCTTCCCTCCCTCCGCTGGCGGGGACGGAGAGGAGGGGAGGGCGCCCCCTCGTAGCTCTGCTTGAACAGCAGGATGCGCTCACGAAAACCTCACGACAGCCGACTGAATTTCAAACATGTTTGATTTTCACGATCGTCCGATTCCTGATCGGGAGGTAGTCGTGAGAAGCCAGTCCCCCCTCCTCCCCCCCTCTACGATCAAGCTGAAATTCGGCCCGATTCAAAAAATGCTCGCACGACTGAAGAATCGGCCCGAAAAGGGGAAAAACTCGTACAGTGTACGCCCGGCTTTAGGTGTAATTTATGATGCTGAGATGCAGACCCGGCAGCATGGGGGGAGGGGCATTGGGGGGCCGTGCCCGCCCTGGACTGGAAGCTGTCTGTCTTCTTTTTTTTTTCTCAGAGTGGCCATCGTTCTATTAGTACTATCTTTGATGTGTCAATCATAAATGCAACCAATCAAATCAACGACAAGTCAACATGTTAGTCGATTACAGCTGTAGAGGGGCTGGTCGCTAGGTCAGACATTCATATCTTTTAGAGACGTCGTGCTCGGCTGTGGTCACTATCGGTGTCGGTGATGGGTGTATTGTTGAAAAAGTCAATGCATGCGTGATATGAAAGTTATGTAATGGAGAATTAAAGCTGTTTTCTCACACTTCACTGTTCAACACAAAAGGGGGAGTGAGTGTGTGTGTGTGTGTGTGTGTGTGTGTGTGTGTGTGTGTGTGTGTGTGTGTGTGTGTGTGTGTGCGGGGGGTGCATTGAAAGGACATGGCAGCAAAAAAATTGTAAAAAAATAAAAAAGCCAGTCCACAAGCATCCTCATTCACAACATGTTTACTTAGAGGTTATTACGTTATGATACAGGTTCACATTATTTATTGATTGTATCTAAAAAAAATCTAATATATTTTAAATTCAAATGAAAATATAAAATATTACAATGCAACATATAATGACTTAAATTCTATTATTGTGTATACTTGGTCATCAAATCAGTGTCAGTTAACTCTGTCAACTAGGTTGCCTGTAGGGATTTTTAAGGTCCAGCAGGTGTCAGTATTCAGTGACACAGTATCAATACAGTTGGGCAACGTGTCGAAACGCTTCATGACGCCTCATACACCCGACACCGATAGTGACCACAGCTGAGCATGACGTCTCTAAAAGATATGAATGTCTGACCTAGCGACCAGCCCCTCTACAGCTGTAATCGACTAGCATGTTGACTTCTGTCGTTGATTTGATTGGTTGAATTGTATGATTGACACATCAAAGATAGTACTAATAGAACGATGGCCACTCTGAGAAAGCATTGAGTTTTTCAACAATTCTCTCTTGCGGTTTTTAGCAGCAACAGCATTGTTTCTTATGGTTTAATATTGTCCATATGCCTTCTTTAAAGATTTCTAATTCTACTCGCAGGACATGCGCATTTCCAAG
Source organism: Fundulus heteroclitus (assembly GCF_011125445.2). Taxonomy (NCBI): domain Eukaryota; kingdom Metazoa; phylum Chordata; class Actinopteri; order Cyprinodontiformes; family Fundulidae; genus Fundulus; species Fundulus heteroclitus. Next base: position 186,121 of record NW_023396524.1, read on the forward strand.
CTTATTTCCTGTCGTTGCCATGGTGAATCACGTTATTTGCGTTACAGTGATTGGGCTTTTTTCATGCTCATGTTCACGTTCAATGGTTGATCGGACGCTGTGTTTTGTTACCTGACTGATACCATCTGTTCTGAAATCGGAAATGCTAAGTATGACAGAGTGATGTAGAACTACTCAGAGTAGCAGCTTTCTACCCAGTGTAGATCAGCCGTATTTTCTGAAACGAGGCTCAGAACAAAGACGCACAGCGCAACCTGCCCAACCATAAAGGCGTCTGCCCAACCCATCAGTGGTGCGCTCCGATCAGCACCTGGCGCTCACAGAGCCGGACCGTGGTATATAATCTCACCAGAATTGGAAAATGGTAAAAAAAAAAAAATTATATATATATAATATATATTGTTTAAAGTTAAACTTGGATTTTATTTACTGCGCAGCATAGCTTTGCTGTGCGCGCTGAATCGAGATGCTGGCGCGAATGCACACGTGCGCAGTTTAGAGGGAACAGAAACAGTTTGGTGCGTCAGTCAGTTCGAAACAGTTGTTAAAAACACCTGCAATGTTGGAAATCTCAAACTCTCATGTTAAAAGCACAGAACTATTAAACACATCAGAACATGCTGTTAGCACACTACTGCGCTGAAGCAAAGAAAAAAAACTTTGTGCATACAGGCTCTGCACAAAATATTCAATCAGGCAACCAAATAACACACAAGATCACTTTAACAATCACGATATAACTGAAACTGAAATAACTGAAATATACAGAATAAAAAACTAATTACTGACCAATATCCATGTCTGAATATTACCAAAACATTCCACTCTCAGCTACCTTAGCTTCACGCAAATATATCGGTGACACATGTTTTTCTATTCTTTACACAAAATACTTTCAAATCATATTCAAGTTCTTTCTGAGCAAAGTAATTCTCACAAAGACGAATGTTTTCCAAGGAGGAAGCGTGTAGAACACATTTAACTTCAACATGAACAGTTTTTTCTAGCTTACTTGATGGAACATCGATTTTCCCGGAGAAAATAAATCAAAGATAGTTTTAAGGTAAGAGCACTCACTATGTCCTGTAATTCAAGTACAAATCTGACGAAGGTAAGTCTGATTAAATATCAAACCCTTAACCTTTTTAACTGTTCTTAGCATTGATTTACTTGGTCTAAATTTAAACTATTTACTTATTTAGTATGTTATTTATGTAATTTATTCACAGCATGAATTGAATGCTGTCTTTTAACAAAAGGCAGGACAATTATTATTATTATTATTATTATTATTGAATGCATTAAAACTGAAAACTATAACAGCAACAAAACACATTTTGTTGGGATGGGGCTCCTGAATGTATTTCTTTCTTCAAAGTGTTCACAAAATAAAACATTTCAGAATCACTCCTATATGGTGAATCTGCGCCTGGTTTCTATTCATAGACAATAAAGGTCAGACAAAACATAACAAATCAATCAAAGAATTAACATTTCCATCATATTTTTAGCAGGTAATGGACAGAAATCTGGTTTCAACAGGATGGTGAACTTTGTACCTGAGAGTTTCCAGTCTGCAGTTTGGACTCTCCAGTCCAGCAGAGAGAAGCTTCACTCCTGAATCCTGCAGGTTGTTGTTCCTCAGGTCCAGTTCTCTGAGACTGGAGGACTGGGAGCTGAGAACTGAGGACAGAGCTTCACAGCTTCTCTCTGAGAGGTTACAGCCACTCAGTCTGAGGAGACAGGGAGAAAAATCTGCTGTTAAACAATTCATCAGAAATATTGTTAATTTATTTACAGTCACCAATGTTCTCCTTGGAAAGATTGATGGATCTGTTTGATTTTACAAGTCGTTGTGAACTGGTTCATTATAAATAAATTACCGTTAGGTGTAATTTAGGATGCCGAGCGAGGAGGATCAGAGAAACTGAATAAAAAAAGCAACTTGCTTTTCAAGCACTTGCTGCCAAATGTTTAAAAATAACAGAAATGGTTGTGGCAGGGCCGTCAACAGCTGCCATGGCTGATGATGACGGTGGAGGTGACATCAGGTCTCTCAGTGGCAGCAACATGTAGCAGAACCTGCGCTAAGCTGGACTGCTTTCAGAACGTATCATAATGTTAATAAACTCCTAAAAAAGTATAAAATCTAATGTAACTGAATTTTTTCTTTAATATTAATGGCTTGACATTTTTTTGCCCTATTTTGATCTTGCTGATTTTGGGTTTCTGAATTTTATTGATGATGAGGTTCATGGATAGTTAAAATTAACATGAGCCGTCTTTCCAGAGAGAGAAGGAGCTGTGTCTGCAGGTGGTGAACATTTTAGTTTCAGCCTTTGTTTTAACTGCAGGTACGAGTTGGGCTAAAAACCTTTTATTTTGTTGTTTATATTATATAGTTAAAAAACTGTGGCAATATTGAAGAATTGTAGCTGTTAATATAATGCATTTCAATTTTAAATGGATTCTGAGTAATCATCAGATCAACGGCTTTTAGGGACCAAAACTTCGCTTCTGCTGCTGCCCCAAACCATCAGGAACTCAGACTCATTACAGAACTACAAATTCCACTTATGTGAACTTGCTTTTCTGTGGTATGACTTCGTATATTTCTGTTATTTTAAAAACTGTTTTGTAAAGCATCTTTGAGTGTCCAAAAAGCACTTGATAACTTTGATGTATTATTATTATTATTATTATTATTATTATTATTATTATTATTATTATTATTATTATTATTATCTTGTTGTCCTCACAACTGGTGACTATGTGAAGCTAGACAGTCAGCGAACAATATGAAAAAAGGTTTCCACACAAGGCTTGATTTTCTTGAGTTCTCTGAAGAACCTATATTCATAATGCAATTTATACGTCAGAGAGGCCATTGTACTATTGGTACCATGTTTGATTTGTCAATCATACAATTCAACCAACCAAATCAACGACTGAAGACCACATGCTAGCCAATTACAGCTGGAGAGGGGTGGGTCACTGGGCCAGACGTTCATAGCCTTCAGAGACACTATGGCTGTGTTCACCGTAGGTGTCAGTAGGGATGGATATTCGGTCTGATTACCAAACAATTACAAGAAGTCACAAAAAAGCAAAGGAAAGCGAGCTGGAAGCAGCTCCATTAATTTCTGTTTGGAACGTCAGCATTGAAGTCAACACTGGAGTAAACATTCACGCTAGGAGGGTTAGCTAGACAGCTAGGAGCACCAGGAGCTGAACCAAGCACTAAAACTGCCAAACTGAAGAGACTTGAGGTACTTGCAGGTAGAAGGGAATTCTGCTTTGTTCTGCTCCTGGTGCTCTCTAGCTGCTGTAATTACAGAAATTTTTCTAGTATGAATTTTTACTTCAGTTAATGTTCAGCCTGACACCAGCGCTCATATTTGATCAGGGTGTAGCTTATGCTTGACTTCTGAGTCAAGACGCAGCACTACAGGTTACCGTATCTGACTTTTAGTTTCCAGCCCAAACCAGCATAAAACCTGCCCAACTTAAAAGAAAAAACAAGCCCAAATCTCAAACTCTCTCATGTTAAAAGCACAGAACTATTAAACACATCAGAACATGCCATTAGCACACAACTGCACTAAAGCAAAGAAAAAAAACTTTGTGCATACAGGCTCCGCACAAACTGATCACTTTAACAATCATGATATATCAACCAGAAAACAAACTTTGATCAATAGCTTCCCAACATGACTTATACATCTACCTTAATATAAACTTAATTTCTCTTACAGCGTAAAGCTCAATCAAACATTTCTCTTTCACAGCCATGAATATTTTAAGTTGATAAGTAGAACTCAACCCCTTTACACTGACCAATACTATTTCATAGTGACACTTGATTAACCATTATTCTTTTCTTGTGTTATTACAACTATTAATCAATATTATTCATCATAACTATATTTCACTGATGTCAGATTCGACTCATTTCAGTTCTGAAATCGGAAACGTTGAGTATGACAGAGTGATGTAGAACTACTCAGAGTAGCAGCTTTCAACTCAGATAAACTCAAAAATAAATTGACCAGTAAAATGAGTTCAAGGAGATGGCATTTTATTAAAATGGTTTTAGCTTTCTTCCAGACATTGACAACTATTTATATATATATATTGTTAGTAATTATTTCTAAATGCCTAACAAATGTTGTGAAAAGCTTCCCAAATGTTTACAACCTGCCCATAAGCTATTTTTGTTCCAGCTCAATGTGTTCAAAAGAAGCCTAATAGTCCGTGGGCCAGAATCTGTAGGACGTCTCCTTAAGAACTTTCGTATGAACTATCAGGGGGCAACTCCCTTGCACTTGGATAATTTGCTACACATAGCAGTGATCTTAAAACACCAATGTTCCCACGTTTTCACTTGCACATTAATAAGTTATAGCCGATAAAAAATCTAAACAGTTGCGCTCCGGTCCAAGAGGTCACGTGATTCGAGTTTTGCTACTCAGCCAATCAGATTGCTGTATTGTCAGCTGTGCGAGTTCAACCAGTTCATCATGGCTGTGCTCATAAGATGTCTGTATGCATCTGTTTCCAGACAAAGAAAGCCAAATAGCATTTTTTTGGAGCGAGTTGACAGAGATCTTGATGTCAAGGAAAAAGAAATAGCCCAGTTCATCCATCGATTCATCCATCCATTTTCTAACACGCTTATGTTATGTTAATTTATAACGACTTGAACTATGGCCTGGTGTCTGATTTATTAGACATCCTTCAGACAGACCTTCCAAGGATCTTGAAAGAACGCCCGACCTTGGAAAAACTCATAATACAAGCTGAAGCTCTGGGTGACGTATTGAAAGAGGATTACATTCGTCTGTTAAACTTAGTTCATGGCAAAAATGTCAAGGTGCTTCTCAGCGGCCCTCTCACGCCCGTGACCTGTGGAGACGAGATTTTTTTCCAGAATTCTGATGCTAAACAAATGGCTGGAAAAAACATGCAAACAAACAACTGTAACCTTCATAGACAACTTTAACATCTTTTGGGAAAGAAGACATCTGTTCAACAGAGATGGTTTCTCTCTAAATAGGTCAGGTGCAAAACGACTGATTTCAAACATCTTCTATTCTGTGAACCATGCACCATCAGCTTTGTTCTAAAACAAAGTACATCCAGTGCCTAAACAAAAGATAAGCCCAGTGCAGCCCGAACAAGCCAAGATAAAGACGGCCAGAAAGATGACACAGAATGAGGCGTTGTCAGAGCTACAGGACGATTCATCCCAGATCTCAGCAGGACAAAGACAGGACCAAGAACCGCCATCGTCACGAACACCGATCCAGACTACACCCGCCTCGCCTTCCTCTCCACAAAGCCCAGAGGTTCCTTTTCTGGAATTTTCTCATAACATGAACAAAGTCCTTAAGATTGGTCTACAGTTGACATCCTCCCCACATATTAATTCTGAATACCGCAGTTCTGTGACTAAATCAGCATCTTCCAAAGGACGCAGAGGTCCAGATCCTCCTCCTCCTCTACATATCACAGAACATGCCTGTCCTGAAGACCTTCGGATAACTTCCTTGTGATATTCAGCGGGCCCTGGCAGTACGTTTATCAGTCAAGACCGCTTCCAGCATAAGCCTGGGCCTCCTGACGGACAACATGGAATATCTGTTATGGTACGTGGCAGAAATAAGTAAAGCAAAAGGAAAACAGACAGGAATAATCAGTCGTACTTAAAAGTCATAAACTGTCAGATGCAACCTGCAACAGAGACATCATCAACCACCAAATCATATAAACTGGGTTTACTAAATATTAGATCTCTGTCAGGAAAATCCCTTTTAATTAATGACTTCATTATTGACAATAATCTTGATGTTATGTTTTTAACAGAAACATGGTTACATGAATTTAATGAAGCAGTTATTCTGTTGGAGTCGACACCTCCAAACTACAATTTTCTTTGTGAGAGCAGACAGCAAAGGAAAGGTGGAGGAGTAGCAACATTGTTTAATGATTCACTAAAGTTTAAAAAGGTGTTTTTGGCAAAATTTTACTCTTTTGAACATTTGGCTCTCCAGGTAAAGGGCCCGATACGAACTATGTTTCTGAATGTTTACAGGCCTCCTAAGTCCACATCAAACATTTTTAATGATTTTAGTGACCTGCTGACTGTGATATGTGTTGATTATGACTTTTTAATTATTGTGGGAGACTTCAACTTTCACGTTGACAACCCTAAAGACAGAAGTGCAAAAGAACTGTGTGACACACTTAGAAACTTTGGTTTAACCCAACATGTTAAACAGCCAACACACAAACACGGACATATTTTAGACTTGATCATCACTAAAGGTCTAAACATTTCACAGGTCAATGTAACTGATGTTGCCTTATCCGATCACTTCTCCGTTACCTTTGAATGTATCATTTCCAGTGACTCATTTAGCCAAAGGGACATCGTAAGAAAACGCACCTTTAAGGACAATGCCACAGAAAATTTTATTTAAGCTTACTCTGCTACTTCAACCTTGGGCTGCAACTCAGTAGATGAGCTAGTAGATAACTTTCATTCTAAAGTCTCAGACATCATTGACTGCATTGCTCCAGTTAAAGTGAAAGTTGTTTCCGGGAAGAAAAAATCTCCTTGAAGAAATGCTCCAGCAGCTAGAAGTGAAAAAAGGGAGTGCCGGAAAGCTGAACGCAGGTGGAGAAAGAATAGACTCCAGGTTCACTACGACATCTATAAAGAGAGACTTTACAGATATAACTTACAACTGAAAAATTCAAGAGAATCTTTCTTCTCAGAGATCATCAAGAAAAACATTAATAATGCTCGTGTCTTATTTTCCACAGTCGACAGGTTAACAAATCCTCCTGTGTCCGTGGCTTCTGAACTCCACTCCACCAGGGCCTGCAATGAATTTGCTAAAAAATCCTAAAAATTAGAGGATCAGTTTATACATCCACACCAGCTCCAGAACCAAAGCCGTATTCAGCTGGAACTTATCCTGACAAAATGTCCCAATTCAGCCAAATAAACCACAAAAGCTTAGAGCAGATCATTCAGCAGCTAAGTTCCTCTTCATGCTGCCTTGATGTTCTACCCACAGTTTTCCTTAAGAAAGTTTTACCTGTCATAGCGTCTGAGTTGACTCAGATAATAAACACGTCCCTTCTGTCAGGTGTTTTCCCCCAGTCCCTAAAAACAGCAATTATCAAACCACTGCTGAAAAAGAACAATTTAGACAAACTTCTACTCCAGAACTACAGGCCCATCTCAAACCTCCCCTTTATCAGTAAGATTATTGAAAAAGCTGTATTTCAACAATTGAACACCTTCTTAACAACGACCAGCTGCTTTGACGTTTTCCAGTCTGGCTTCCGTGCTCACCACAGTACAGAGACCGCCCTTATCAAGGTTTTTAATAACATCCATATAAATACAGACTGTGGAAGAACCACCGTGCTGGTTCTATTGGACCTCAGTGCAGCATTTGATACTGTCGATCACTCCATTCTGTTAAAGCGCCTGGAGAACTAGGTCGGTCTCTCTGGTACAGCTCTCAACTGGTTTAAATCCTACTTAAAGGACAGGGACTTTTTTGTATCAGTAGGTAACTTTACATCAGAGATGACAAAAATCACATGTGGGGTTCCCCAAGGGTCCATCCTGGGTCCCCTCCTTTTCAATATCTACATGCTCCCTCTAGCTCATGATAATAAAAAATAACATCAGCTACCATAACTATGCAGACGACACACAGCTCTACATCACCATGTCACCAGGTGACTATGAACCAATTCAGGCACTGAGTAAATGCCCAGAAGAAATCAATACGTGGATGTGCCAAAATTTTCTTCAGTTGAATAAAAACAAAACAGAAGTAATAACATTTGGACCAATAGAGGAGAGATCAAAAGTTAGCACACAGCTCCAGCTGCTTCAGCTAAAAAACACTAATCAGGCCCGAAATCTGGGAGTAGTGATGGACTTAGACCTAAACCTCCAAAAGCACCTAAAGACAGTTACGAGGTTGGCTTTCTATCACATGAAGAACATTTCCAGGATTAAAGGACTGATGTCTCAGCAGGATCTGGAAAAACTAATCCATGCGTTTATTTTTAGTCGAATAGATTACTGCAACTGTGTTTTCACAGGTCTGCCTAAAAAGTGGACCAGACAGCTGCAGCTGATCCAGAACGCTGCTGCCCGCGTCCTCACCAAGACTAAGAAAGTAGAGCACATAACCCCAGTTCTAAAGTCCTTACACTGGCTCCCTGTATCTCAGAGAATAGACTTTAAAATACTTCTGTTAGTCTATAAATCCCTAAATGGCTTAGCACCTAAATACATCACAGACTTGTTATTGGTGTATCAACCATCCAGACCACTAAGGTCTTCTGGCTCCAGCCTACTCTGCATACCTAGAACCAGAACTAAACATGGAGAAGCAGCATTTAGTTCCTATGCTCCACTTATCTGGAACAAACTTCCAGAAAATTGTAAAAGTGCGGAAAGCCTGAGTTCCTTTAAATCAAGATTAAAAACACATTTGTTTAGGATTGCCTTCAACTGTTCTAGTTAACTGAATCACCACTTCTTTGTTCTAATTTCTATCTACATTTTATTCCTACTTGCTTTTATTCTGTTTTAATTTGCTATATTTTAATCATGTAAAGCACTTTGCATTGTCCCTGTACTGAATTGTGCTATATAAATAAATTTGCCTTGCCTTGCCTTGCCTTATCCCTGCTGGATTCGCGAGGGGTGCTGGTGCCGATCTCCAGCTGTCAATGGGCGAGAGGCGGGGTACACTCTGGACAGGTCGCCAGTCCATCCCAGGAAGGAAATAGCCCCGTCTTTTGCCCAATTTACTGTAGTATCACCAAGACCTGCTGTGCTAGAATAGCACAGGTGTTGTCGTGCCAAACAACTTATCCCCGCCAGAATTTGGATCCCCTGCGTCGGGAGCGCATTCAGCTGGAAGAATGAATCCAGTCAACTCCGCCTCATTTCTAACCTATTAGGCGTGGAAATGAAGATGTTTTACTTTTCTTAATGAACTATAGCAATGGTGTCGTTACATTATCGTTCAGTTAGTGGGTTAAAACTGAAAATGTAACACTTGTTAGTGCTATTGTAGGGGATTACTATGTTGGTTAAAACTCGATTGATCACCAAATATAACACGTTCTGAGAAAGTAAACAGATCGAGAGTTACTTATGTTCTATGAATCCTGGATGACCGCCAGAGGGTGTGCTTCGAGCACTGAGTGATCACTCTTACACTTGCGCAGGTCGAGAATTAGTATCAACAAAGTCACCTGTGACCTACCGGTGATCAGAGGAAGCCTATATAGGCACGTGACACTGGTAGTTCAGTCCCTTGATCTTCTCGTGAGCCAGCAATACCGTGGGACCGAACGCTCTGGCAGTCATCCAGGATTCATAGAACCGGAGTTACATTAGTAACTCTCGTTCTATTTCATCCCTACTGACTGCCAGAGGTATGCCAACCAGGTCCCGAGGGATGCAGAAAGAAAAGGAACAACTCGCCGGAACCCGGCAGAAGCACTTACCTTAACAAGATGCACCAGGTGGTTGCTGCAGGATGCCCTGAAGAGGATGAGGCGTAGCCATGTTAACCCTATAAAACCTCATGAAAGTGGTCGGCACAGACCATGAGTACGCCTCGCAGATGGACTCCAGTGGCACCGCACTCCCTGAGGCATGGGCTAATCCTGCAGAGTATGCCACAGATATCACCCCCATGACCCAACGTGCCAACCTTTGCTTGGAAAGGGCACGACCTCGCCGAGGGCCAGCATAACATAAAAAGAGGCTGTCAGTCAGCTGAATGAGGAATTGGTCCACAGGGTAACCCCGGAGCCATCCGGGTTCCACTGACAACAAGAAGCCATGGCCAGCAGGAAGGCAGTCTTCATTGAGAGCCGTTCTAGATACACTGCTGCAATCGGCTCAAAGGGCGGGGAATGAAGAGCTTCATGCACCAAATGAAGATCCCAGGTTGGAGCCACCCAGCGCCTCGGAGGATGCAAATGTCTAGTGCCCTTCAGGAACAGCGATATGTCCCTACACCTTCCAACAGAGCAGCCATTGAACCCAGTGTACCAATGGGAAATGGCACCCACATAGACCTTCAGGGGACCGCCCCGGTCAAGTAACCCCTGAAGGAAGGCCAGTAAAGGCCCGTTTACACTACACCTAAAGACCGAGCCATGCCGAGACCAGTCCGAGCTTGGATCAGTTAACCGAGATAAAAACGGCTGTTTACACACAAGAGTTATTTCGGTTATCTCGGTTCCTTGGTTGCTCCTCGCCTCCTAGTGGCGATCTGCGGTACTACCGCTCTCTGGAATTGAAGGCGGGACCGAGCAAATCAAAATGGCGGCGCCCGTAACATTCAGGATGTTATGGTTAGACATAGAGTCGGCTTTTGGGACGTGGATAAGACAAACAAACATCTAATAAGGATTTACAGACGCAGGAAACAACAACAGACACTGAGGTTCATCACACTGCTAAGCAGAATCATCTCTGGAAACCGTGTGTCACGGTAAGGAAGCTAGTATTTTTATGAATGTCTGAAACTTGTCTGAATGGAGTGTGAATCGGGACGTGCAGCCAGACATGCCAGAAAACCTGTGGACAGTCAGCTGACTGTAAGGGGATGACGCGGTCTGCTCATGCGCTCTTCGTTATCCGGTTATGTTTAGCGAGGTCCAGTTCAGTCTGCTGACCGTTTACACACAAGAGTTATCTCGGTTACTGAGCTCGGACTGGTCTCAGCTCGGTTAAAAAAGTGTAGTGTAAACGGGCCTTAAGTGTCGAATGGGACGTATGGGGTCCAACCCCGTATCCTTACACCAGGTAGCAAAAGCTGCCTGTCTGGCAGTGTAAACAGCCTGGGTGGATGGCGCCCATGGATAAGCTATTGTGTGGCCCACGTCGCCCCAGAATCGGAAGAACGCTGGGTTGGACCCTGGAGAGGCCAAAGCCAAAGGCGCAGGTGGTCCGGGTCGGAGAACCCGACCCCCCAGTTGGGATAGGAGGTCCCTCCTGGATGGGAGGCGCATCGGCAAGCTATAACAAAGCCTGCGCAGCAGAGAAAACCAAGTCCTTGCCGGCCAGAAGGGGGCTACCAGCAGGAGCCTGTGCCCTTCCTGGAGAACCCGCAGGAGGGTCTGGGGAATCAGGCCCAACGGGGGAAAGGCATACAGGAGAGTTCTGGGCCAATCGTGGGCCAGTGCATCACATCCCACAGGAACTGTCTGACAGGGAGAACCAGAGGGGACAGTGGGCAGTGTCCCTATAGGCAAAGAGATCCACGCCTGCTCTGCCCAATGTCCTCCAGATGTGATCCACCACCTCCGGGTGGAGCAGCCACTCCCCCGGGAGAGGTGGTGTGCGGGAGAGGAAGTCCGCGGGCCCGTTGTGTCCATTGCACCAGCCTGGAATATAGGCCACTCTGAGGCTGGTGTGGAGAGATGACGCCCAAACCAGGAGCTGGTGTGTTAGGGACAGCAGTCTCGGGGACCTGGAGGCCACTGTTGTGTTGTCCGACCAGTGCGGCGCGACACAAATTCGTCTGTGCCTGTGTGCCTGACGGGCGGGGTTCAGAGCCAGGCTGTTCCGCCACATCTGCAGAGGGCGCAGGGAGAGAAGCTCCAGTGGAACCACATTGGAAGCAGCGGTAAGCGTGCCCAGAAGGCGCAGATAATCCAAGAACCGTGGTGCTGGGCCACGCTGGAAGGCAGGCAACGTGGTTAGAATACCGGTCACCCGCTGGGGAGAAGGGCGGGCGGTCATGGAGACAGAGTTCAAGAGGATACCCAGGAACACTGTCACCTCGGGGTGAGGCTGCTCTTCTCCAAATTCACCTTCAAACCCAGCCGGTGCACATGGGAGAGCACCAACTGGGTGTCCCAGAACGCTTGACTGTGAGTTGCGGAATTCGATTGTGCCTGTGCCATCAGAGTGTTCCAGATGGTGGTCATCTGAACCCCTCCATAAGACTGGGGGCTGGCGGCGGAACTGGAGATGGTATCCCCTGGTCAGAGTGGAGAGCACTCAAAAATCTGGGGTGCATTCGCCACAGTATGAAAGCTGACCTGGGGTAAAATGTCCAACCACCAGCCCCAGTGCATCACCCACGGGTCCCTCGGCCTCTTGGGGGCCCGGGGGGGGGGGGGGGGGGGGGGGGGGGGGGGAGTGGGGGAACTGGTTCCACAGCCCAAAAGGGGTGTGAAGCCCGGGCCCCTGACCAGACTGTTTGGTCTCGAGTCACCCTTGAAGCGGGATCTTGAGGCTAGGCTGGTGCAACGGACTAACGAGAGGAGCGCCTTCCTGAGCCAGAAGCTGCCCAAGCATTAGCGGGCCGACGGTCATGCCTGTGGAGCCCCGCAAGCTGCTGCCTTGTGCGAGAAGCCTGGGCAGTACGCTCTAGAGCCTCAACCGCAGCCAAACCAAAAAGTTCCCCTGGAACCACCTGCAAGGTGTGACGGGTCCGTCTGCAGGGTTCAGTGAGTGGCGACTGAGCCAGCCCCACCTGCCACCGAGCACAGACCAGGGTGGACAATGTACGACCCAGCTCCCTTGACATCAAGGCAAAAGCCTGGAGAGAGTCGACTGGTCAAGCGATTGGGCCTCCATGGAAGATGCAAGACCCAGCAGGAAATGGGAGAGGGAGTTTCCAATACGCCCCATCCAAGCCCCTGAATCATAGGCTCGGCAAAGCAGATTGTCCGTGATGCAACACTGTGGTCGTGTTTATGTGTAAAAATTCAGAGCGGGCAGAAAACTCCACTGATGAGTAAATAAAATGAGCAGTCATCACCTATAAAAACCACCAGCTGCTATATTAAACAACACCAGCAGGGCAAGACGCCACCCACAGGGTTCAGAAAACGAAAGAAAACAGACTCACTGGACAGCAGGTGAGATCCGTAGGCACAACAATGATCACTTGTGCAGCCCCTGGAGGGCGAGCACGCCCGCAGCTCTGACCACAAACGATTACGGGGGTTGGTTGACGGAGAAAAGCGGTAATACAGCAAAAAATACAGCAAATCTCTTACCTTAAAAAAGTTTTAAGGTAAGAAATCTCACTATGTCACGTAATTCTCTTACAGATCTGATGAAGATGTGATGTCTCACTCTGATTAAACGTCAAACCCAAAACCTTTTTAACAGTTTTTAGCATGAATTTACTTGTACTAATTTGAAACTATTAACTTATTTATCATCTTATGTATGTAATTTATTCACAGCATAATTTTATTGCTGTCTTTCAAAAAAAGGCAGGACAATAATAATAAAAATAATAATATTGTTATATATTATTATTATTATTATTATTATTATTATTATTATTGTTCTTGTTGTTAATACATTAAAACAGAAAACTATAAAAGTTACAATTCTGACCCATTCTGTTAGGATAGGGCTCCTGAATACATTTCATTATTCAAAGTGTTCACAAAATAAAACATTTGAGAATCACTCCTATGCGGTGAATCTGTGCCTGGTTTCTATTCATAGGAATGAAGGTAAGACAAAAGGTAACAAATCTATCAGTGAATTAACATTTCCATCATGTTTTAGCAGGTAATGGACAGAAATCTGGTTTCAACAGTTAGTGCGAATGTACGAAAGCAGCATGCTGCCGTTACACCACTCTGGCTTGCTTTTTAACTTTCTTACTTTTATCTTTTTTGATTGCTCTTGTTTTTTCACAGTAACTCTGTGAAGTATTGTCCTCTCTAATGAGGTGGTTTTCATAGAGTTTTTGTGCTTTTTTTCTGTTGTTTAAATCATGCTGCTCCTACCACGACACGCTGCCTTGGTTTACTCCGGAGAACAGCTGATCGCTCTAATGCCGACCGGTCGTAGTGGCCAGACCAGCTGAAATACCACCCGAACTCTGGAGAAAAACACACCGAGGTTGCAGAAGAGGAAAGCAACATTGGGGGATGAAAGGAGGGTCGAGACAGGACGGGCTTATTGAAAGGAGAAGATTTAAGCGTTGTCTCCCTTCTGTTGTTATGGGAAATGCGCGGTCCCTTAGCAACAAGATGGACAAGCTAATGGCGCTAACGCGGAGCCAACCGGAATACCGAGAGTGCAGTCTGATGTGTTTCACAGAGACATGGCTGCACAAGGACATTACGGACCAGATTGTCTCCGTGAATGGCTTTCACACCGTCCGGGCCGACCGAGACACTAAGAGTGGTAAGCGGAAAGGAGGAGGGCTTGCCATTCTAGTAAACACTAGATGGTGTTACCCGGGTCACATCACCATTAAAGAACAGCTCTGTAGCCCGGATGTTGAACTGCTAGCCATTGGACTTCGTCCATATCAGTTGCCCAGAGAGATCACACACGTCATCACTGCTGTCCTGTACATCCCTCTGTCTGCAAACCCAACATCTGCCTGCAGCATCATACACACCACCATCTCCAAACTACAGACCCAACATCCTAATGCCCTCATCATCATGTGGGGAGACTTTAACCATGTCACCATGAACAAAGTTCTGCCGACCTTCAAACAGTATGTGAGCTGCCCTACCAGAGAGGAGAGGACCATGGATCTGATGTATGCTAACATTAAAGATGCATACATCTCCTCTTCTCTCCCCCCTCTGGGCAGGTCAGATCACAACCTGGTTCACCTCAAACCCTGTTATGTGCCTCTGGTGAAGAGGAAGCCTACGACCACAAGAACTGTGAGGAGGTGGTCGGAGGAGGCTTATGAGGAACTGCAGGCCTGCTTTGAGGTGACTGACTGGCCCGCACTATGTGAGCCCCACAGGGAGGACATCGATGGGCTCACAGAGTGCATCACGGACTACATCAACTTCTGTGTGGACTGCAATGTTCCAGCTCGGACTGTCACGTGTTACGCCAACAATAAACCATGGATCACCAACGACAAGGGCTCATTCAGAATGAGCCCGTCGATGGCCATTCTAAATGAGAAGAAGAGGGCGTTCAGAGATGGCAACCGTGAGGAGGTGAGGAGAGTGCAGGGGGAACTCAAATATAAAATTAAGGAGGCTAAAGACAAATACAGGAGAAAGTTGGAGAATAAACTCCAGACCAACAACATGAGGGATGTGTGGAGTGAGATGAGAACCATCACAGGGTTCCAGAAGTCCACTGGCATGGGGTTGGAAGGTTGTGTGGACCATACTGCGGCCCATCCCCTACAACTCTCTGCTGCTGGCTTCCCGACAACGACCACTCCACCTTCCCCTACTCCTCCTCCTTTCAGACCCCTTAGCAGCTCCTCACCTCCTCAATCCACATCCACCGACTCCACCCCTCCCCCTGCTTCACTTTATGTCCTCCACAACCTGAGGACCTCACCCCTCCCTCAACCGTTACCTCTACAGTGTCCTTCACTCATGACCTGGCTAGAAGACAGCTGACCAGACTCCACTCCGGCAAAGCTGCAGGCCCTGATAGTGTATTCCCCAGGGTTCTCAAACATTGTGCCTATTAGCTGTGTGGAGTACTTAGCCTAGTCTTCAGCCTGAGCATGCTCCTCCAGAGAGTCCCTGTGCTGTGGAAGACATCCTGCCTCGTTCCTGTGCCAAAGATGCCCCGTCCTAGCGGCCCTCAGGACTACAGACCGGTGGCACTGACGTGTGTGTGTGTGTGTGTATATAGATATAGATAGATATATATATATATATACATATATAGATATATACATATATATATATATATATATATATATATATACACATATATATATATATATATATATATATATATATATATATATATATATATAATTTTTTTTCACTTTATATACGTATATATTTATATTACTTTGTGTGGAATGTTGTAATTATATATATACATATATAAATGTTTGTATAGTAGTAATTTCTCTCTGGAATTAATTAAGTATGTCTGATTCTGATTCTGATGATGCAGAACTTTGTACCTGAGAGTTTCCAGTTTGCAGTTTCGACTCTTCAGTCCGTCAGAGAGAAGCTTCACTCCTGAATCCTGCAGGTTGTTGTTACTCAGGTCCAGTTCTCTGAGACTGGAGGACTGGGAGCTGAGAACTGAGGACAGAGCTTCACAGCTTCTCTCAGAGATGTTACAGTCACTCAGTCTGAGGAGACAGGGAGAAATATCTGATAATTAACAATTCATCAAAAATATTGTTGATTTCTTTACAGTCACCAATGTTATCCTTGGAAAGATTGATGGATCTGTCTGATTTTACACATCTTTATGTCTCCCTTCTATTGTGAACTGGTTCATTATAAATAAACTACCTTTAGGTGTAATTTATGATGCTGAGAAGGAGAAAAAGTGAAGAGGTTTAGAGAAACTGTGTGAATAAAAAAAACAACTTGCTTTTCAAGCACTTGCTGCCAAATGTTCAAAAATAACAGAAATGGTTGTGGCAGGGCCGTCAACAGCTGCCATGGCTGATGATGACGGTGGCGGAGACATCAGGTCTCTCAGTGGCAGCAACATGTAGCCGAACCTGCGCTAAGCTGGGCTGCTTTCAGAACACAAGGCTGTGTAATGAGCAGGTTAAAGCAACCCAACCACTCGGTAAATCTGAGAAAATTATACAACGTCAATACAGTAATCTTAGCTAATGTTCTAAGGCCAAGTTAGTCTGCATTGTAAATGAGAGTGATGGGTCTAGCATTGTGTCAACCTTTGTTTTATAATGTATTTAAATTTTAAATTCCGCATAATCTTAAAAGTGACTGCTTTAATGCATTAAAACAGAAAACAATAAAAGTTTAATTTCTGACACATTTTCTTGTGGGAGGTCCTGAAAATGTTTAATTCTTTAATGGGGCACCAAAAAAACCTTTGAGAATCAATCATATATGGTGAATCTGTGCCTGGTTTCTATTCATAGGCAATAAAGGTCAGACAAAAGTTAACAAATCTATCAGTGAACTAACATTTCCATCATGTTTTAGCAGGTAATGGACAGAAATCTGGTTTCAACAGGATGGAGAACTTTGTACCTGAGAGTTTCCAGTTTCCAGTTTGGACTCTCCAGTCCAGCACAGAGAAGCTTCACTCCTGAATCCTGCAGGGGCTTGTTACTCAGGTCCAGTTCTTTGAGGCGGGAGGACACATCCAGATCTTCTGCTGATGACACTAAGATGAAGATCAGAGCTGACCACTGAGCAGGAGACAGTTTATCTGTGGAGAGACTTCCTGATCTCAGAGACTGTTGGATCTCCTCCACTAGAGAACGATCATTCAGTTCATTCAGACAGTGGAACAGATTGATGCTTTTCTCTGCAGACACATTCTCACTGATCTTCTCCTTGATGTACTTAACTGTTTCCTGATTGGTCTGTGAGCTACTTCCTGTCTGTGTCAGCAGACCCTGTAGGAGTCTCTGATTGGTCTGCAGTGAAAGTCCCAGGAGGAACCGGAGGAACAAGTCCAGGTGTCCATTTGGACTCTGTAAGGCCTGATCAACAGCTCTCTGGTGAAGAGACTTTGGTTTAGGGTCCTTAGAAAATAAAGACTTAGATGTTTTTATTTCTTCCATCAGGTTCAGACCATGATTTATGAAGGTCCGATGAACATGAAGAGCAGCCAGAAACTCCTGAACACTCAGATGGACGAAGCAGAACACCTTGTCCTGGTACAGCCCTCTCTCCTCTCTAAAGATCTGTGTGAACACTCCTGAGTACACTGAGGCTGCTCTGATATCGATGCCACACTCTGTCAGGTCTGATTCATAGAAGATCAGGTTTCCTTTCTGCAGCTGATCAAAAGCCAGTTTTCCCAGAGACTCAATCATCTTCCTGCTGTCTGGACTCCAGTGTGGATCTGTTTCAGCTCCTCCATCATACTTGACCTTCTTCACTTTGGTCTGAACCACCAGGAAGTGGATGTACATCTCAGTCAGGGTGCTGGGCAGCTCTCCTCCCTCTCTGGTCTCCAACACGTCCTCCAGAACCGTAGCAGTGATCCAGCAGAAGACTGGGATGTGGCACATGATGTGGAGGCTTCTCGATGTCTTCATGTGGGAGATGATCCTCCTGGCCTGCTCCTCATCTCTGAACCTCTTCCTGAAGTACTCCTCCTTCTGTGGGTCAGTGAACCCTCTGACCTCTGTCACCATGCCAACACACTCAGGAGGGATCTGATTGGCTGCTGCAGGTCGTGTGGTTATCCAGAGGCGAGCAGAGGGAAGCAGTTTCCCCCTGATGAGGTTTGTCAGCAGAACATCCACTGAGGTGGACTCTGTAGCATCAGTCAGGATCTCCTGGTTCTGGAAGTCCAGAAGAAGTCGACTCTCATCCAGACCATCAAAGATGAACAGAACCTGGAAGTGTTCAAAGCTGTGGATTTCTTTGGTTTCAGTAAAGAAGTGATGAACAAGGTCCACCAAGCTGAACATTTTCTCTTTCAGCACATTCAGCTCTCTGAAGGTGAATGGAAATATGAAGTGGATGTTCTGGTGGGCTTTGTCTTCAGCCCAGTCCAGAGTGAACTTCTGGGTTAAGACTGTTTTCCCAATGCCAGCCACTCCCTTTGTCATCACTGTTCTGATTGGTTGATCTCTTCCAGGTGGGACTTTAAAGATGTCTTCTTGTCTGATGGTTGTTTCTGGTCTGTGTGGTTTCCTGGATGCTGTTTCAATCTGTCTGACCTCATGTTCCTCATTGACCTCTCCAGTCCCTCCCTCTGTGATGTAGAGCTCTGTGTAGATCTGGTTCAGAAGGGTTGGACTTCCTGCTTTAGCGATCCCCTCAAACACACACTGGAACTTCTCCTTCAGACCAGATTTAAGTTGATGTTGACAAACTGCAGCAAGATGTTCTAAATTAACACAAAAAGTGAAATCAGGAAGGAAACCAAATGATTTTGTGAAGATGATGTGAATAAATGTGATTCCATCTCTTCAGACATCAGTAAATGTGTGATTTATCCATCAGGTTAAATCTTTGTAGAAATCATCTTACTGCTCTCCAGACGGTCAGCCAGCTCCTCCTGCTTCATCCTCCTCAGGAAGTTCAGAGTGATCTTCATCAGTGCCTCTCTGCTGCTCCTCCTCTGCTCTTCATCCTCACCTTCCAACACCTCCTCATCATCTCTCTGACTCTCTGAGCAGTCTGGGTCATCTGGACTCAGAACCTTCTGGATCTTCTTCAGCTCCTTCTTCACAAAAGTGACAATGTTGTCCTCCAGTAGCTGGAACAGAATAATATATGAAGGACACATCAGACTGAGATCATGGATCCAAACATCAGAACCATGTTGGACAGACTGACGGTCCACTGGTCCACAAAGTCCAGCATGGAGACGACTGAACAGAACCGATGGAAAAGTAGTTGTTGTACATGTACAGACCATAAATATGGAGTCCAGCTGGGTTTGATGCTGCCAGGCAGACGGACCTCTGGGAACCTCTGAGTTCTGCTGGTCCACTCTGTGGAGGAACCAGAACAATTAGGAAGGAAGGAAATATTCATCCAGCAGTTTTCACAGATGAAATCACCAAGAGCTTCACAGTAAAAGTCCTTAAAACAGAGAAACTGAGCATCAAATGAACACGATACAAATAAGTTAAAAAGAGGAAGATGAAATAAAAGGATGAAGACCAGAACCACCAGAACCTCCCAGTAGACATTTTAAAAAGTGGGTCTTGAACTGGGACTTCAAACTGTCCTCACTGTCAGCAGATCTGATGCTGGTGGGGACAGTGACCCAGAGCTTGGAGACAGTGGAGGTGAAGGTTCTGTCCACACAGGTCTTCAGGACAGTGTGTGGGACATCCAGCAGGTTCTGATGACTAGATCTGAGGTGGTGTGGACCTGGAGGAGGTCTGAGATATGTGGCTGTGTGTCCATGTAAGGTTCTGTCCTGGATGTGATGGTGAGTATTTTAAAATGGATCCTGTAGGTCCCTGGAAGCCAGTGAGCTCACATTATATCTGTCCACACAGAGACAATCAGAAGGTAAAGGTCCATGAAGGACATCTGGATGTGAGCAGAGAACCAGAGGATCCAGGTAGTTGGAGATGTTTAATGTTCCTGCTGATCCACTAAGAACCAGCAGAACCTCTGATGGTCCACTTCAGCTCAGCTTGGTTCCACCAACCACATGATGAAGCTTTCCTTCCCTGCTGAACTGTTCTCACAACGCACACAGGAACCAAGTCTTGATGGGTCAGACTGGCTCTACCAGCTATTTCCCAGCGGGTCGTGGAAATGTGATCCACTGTTAGTCTGACATGGAGCCAGGAAGCAGCAGAACCTCCTGATCAGCATCAACACTCCAGACATGAAGACATGAAGGTGTTTTCATCAGAACAGGGCAGCTGATTTCTGGAGATAACGGATCAAACCTCTGTCTGCAAATAGAACTGGAACATCTGAGAGCTCACTGGGAGGAACTGGGTTTCTGTTCTTGGCTCTTAAAGAAATGTAACGGGTCATTTCCAGAACCTCAGACCCCGACTGAGGAGACCGGTCCATACTAGGGCTGGTGATTGGCTAAAATATCACAACATGATTCCTTGCAGTGAAATCAGGATTGTATTAGTTTCCCAAAGTAACAATAAAGCTGTTGAAGAAAAATCTAGAGAAGCATTTAGACCAGAGCATTTCTGGACCCATTTTAATGAGTTGCTGCAGTTCTGCTAACTTGTCTGAAGCTCAACCGAAATGTAATAAATCCATTGAGATATTTAAGAGCTGAAGAACAGCTGCAGCTCTAAACTCCTGTGAGGGAACAACACCAAGTCTCTGGTTCTGATCCCAGTGATTGTTCCAGCTCCAGCTGAGAAGAACTGAAACTCTTCAGTCACTAAAACTGAGGAAGACTTTCAGATACGATGACAAAACGGTTCAGGAACAAAGAAAGAAAGTCCAGTTGGTTCCATGTTGGATTTGATTCAATCACTATGAATATGGGAGAGGGACCAAACAGTCCAGTTAGCTCATTAACATGTAACAGAACCAATCAGAGTGAGCTCCAGTCCAAACTAAATCTTTGACTTTAAGCAGAGAAAAGTGTTTAATGATGGCGACTAATCAATGAGGCCCAAAAGCAAACAGATCAGAGCTGTTAAACATGATGTAGCAGCATCCAGGACGCCTCCAACAACATCCATTCTTTCCACTTTCACTGCTGTGGTTCTGGAGAACATCCAACACACACCGCTTCACATATGAACATAGAAATGTGGGAAAAAGAGCTGAGCTCACGTTAAACACATGTTGGAATAAAAACATTTCAGACTGACTCAGTTTCCACAGTTACAGCAGTTAGATACAGCTCACCTCTCTGAGGATTCAGGTCCAGGAGATCTGAAGTCAATGATGGCATCCTTTGACCTGTTGCTCTTAAAGGACACACAGCTGGGTTCTGGTTCTGGTTGATGTTTATCTGTCAGCGTCTTAGGAATCCTGTCAGGAAAAAAAATATAATAGTTTAAGAGAGTTTTATTTTATTTTTAAATATGACTGAAAAAAATAAAGAGCTGTGAGACACAACAGAACCAGATGGTTCATAAACTTTGTGATGCCCACTGATGTGTGCCCACAATAGAAAAAAAAGGAGCATGCATTTCTTTAAATGTTCCTAGGTTATAATCAGTAGTTATTTTATTTGTTGTTAACAGGAGACGATGGGTGTAGTAACTGTGTTTCACCTGTAGATGGCGCATGGAGAATCTGAGCTGCCTGTTGCTCTGCTGTTTCTCATAAACTGAGAGAAAGTGGAGTAACACAGACTGCGTCTCCACTCCAGTGTGCTCATTTACAGTGTTGTATAGTAATGAAGTAAAAATACTTCACTACTGTACTTAAGTATATTTTGGAGTACTTTATACTTTTCTCGAGTATAACATTTTTTGATAACTTTTACTTTTACCTCACTACATTTCTGAACTTAATTGCATACTTTTACTCCAATACATTTTCAATGCTTGGTTTAGTTACTCGTTACAAAAGGAGAGAGAGAGACTCACGCACACAAGTGTTTTGACCCCACTTATTGATTGACTGCGACAAAGTCGGGACTTGCCTGGGCTTGTTCATCACCACCAACAGGATAAGAAGCTTGGTCCAGTGGTAAAGCAGGTTAAATTAACCTTGTGGTATAGGTAAAGCATCTAATAGCAGAGACTCCTAATTTTCTTAACTAAAGGATAACCTGCAGGTGTATCTATTAGCAGGTTTACCACTTCCTGTAGGTTAAATAAGCCTGCTTTGTCACTTAACCATGTTCTTAGTATACACCCCCTGGTCTAAATTTTGCCTGCACTTGGTTGTGTACAATTTTAAAGTGCACAGCACTGACCTTACTTGAACAAGGAAAACTGAAAGCTTACAAAATGGTTGTATTTTCTGTCTAAACTTCTGTCTAAAGTTTCTCCTGCACTTGGTTGTTTATATTATTTTAAGTGAATTTGACTTTCAAAGTTTACCAAAATCTAAAAAATGTCATTCAAACTGTATTTGCTTTGTTTTACGTTTTACTTATACTTTTTATCACATTATTTGAGTACATCTATTTTTACAGTAATTTTCATACTTAAGTACAAGACATTTCAGATACTTTAAGACTTTTACTCAAGTAACATTTCAGTCAGTGACTTGGACTTTTACCAAAGTCATATTTTGGAGAGGTACCTATACTTTTACTTGACTCTGAGATTTCAGTACTTTATACAACACTGCTCATTTACATGCTGTTTTTCAGGTGAGAATAAGCTCCAAGTTTATGTTAATAAAGTAGTTTTATCTATTATTTGGTACTGTTTGAGAAATGGTTAGAGAAATGCGTCAATGTGTGAAGGATATTGGGAGAGTTTTGTAGTGTTTCGGAGCCAGCAGCAGCTAAAGGAAGTAGCCAACATGCAATGATGCTAGTTGGCCAGCACACAGTAGCGCCGGATAATAGCGGGTTATGTAGGTGCAACCACTGAATTACTAACTGTAACCGCTGGTAAAGGAAATTGGCATATGTATATTCTATGGTATGTGAGTTATATTCTGTTATCAGGCTCCATGGTTTATTTGTGTTCTAAACACAGTGGTGAATGGTTAAACTGTGATTTAATGCATACATTTAATTAAAGTGGTTTGAATTTGAAAATAGTTATGCCAGTTTACAATAACTGTAAAATACTTGCCCATGAAACAAGTCACTGTGTGTGATTAAATGTGCACAAAAAGTGCAGTGAATTGAAGGTAAAGGTTACTTGAGGGGATTGTAACAAATGGATTATTTCTGTCTTAAAGAAAGCTAATGTTGATTTTATGTATGATGGAATATGTCTAATATGTACAGTAAATTACTGAACTATAAATGGAGCTGTATTGACAGTTAAAGGAGCTGGTTTGTTCAATAAAATAAGCTGAGAGAAATTGGAGTAACACAGACTGCGTCTCCAGTGTGCTCATTTACATGCTGTTTTTCAGCTACATCTGCTGCTGACGGGTTCAGAACCCTGGTACCCGTTACAACTTGATGTTCTAAATGGTTCCCATCAGAACCGGTCCTCCATAATGTTCCTGATCATTGATCCTCCAGAATAAAGTCCAGCCTTGTTTCAAGAGCAGAAACAGCAGTTCTCTTGGTTCCTGAGATCCTGGTACCATGGTCTTCTGGGCTGGTTGGGTCTCCATGTCATGTTGACCTCAGCAGAGGATCAGACAAAGAACGATCTGACACCTCCCTGGAGCCAGGCCTGCAGGGTGGGGGTCAGGAGGGGTTCAGAAGTGGGCATCTAATGTTCTAGCCCTGACTCCTTGAGCCTGGATGGACCCGGGTCCAAGAAGCTACAGAACCCCCTCCATGTGGGCCACCATCTGCAGGGAGGTCGGGTTCTATAGGAGTTGGGTAACAGGTGAGGACGGGGAGCTGGGTGTTATAATTCCTGGGATCTTGAACTCGATCTAGAGACAGGGAGGTTCATCTCACTGGTGGGTCAGGAACCAGAGTTGGTGGATGAAGTTAACTGGTACCAGTCAGATGTTTGGACTCACCTCCATGGACAGCTGGGGTTCTGGAAACAAACTCCTGCAGAGGGGCTGGACTTTCTCCTCCTCTAGGGTTACCCAGAGAGGATTCTGGTGGTCCATGGACCTTCAGTTGGCTTTGAAGAAGTTCTGTAAACTGATGGGTCCAAAAGGTTCAGAACGGTACATCCCCAGCTGGGTCTGGTTTGGGAGGGACTGCAGACCTGGACTTAGGATTTTGTTGAATAGTGGAAGAAGCACTCAAAGGATCTCCTCCATCTGGTCACCATGTCTTCCATGGAGGAGGAAGAGTCTGAGTGCTTGCAGGAAGGTGAGTCCATTACTTTGTTCGAGGTCAGTGAAGGAATTAAAAAGCTTCCTGTTGTCATGGTAACAGGAGTGGATCATCCTGTCTGCTCTCAGGCTTTAGCATCATTAAGGACCCTCTGCATCCTGCCAGAGAGCTGTTTGAACCTCTCCCTTCTGGGAGGAGCTATGGAGCGAATAAATGTGGGACATCACGCCACAATTAAAGCTTCTTTCCTCAAGCTGTGATGATTTTAAACATACAGACTCTATGATGAACAATAAAAGCACTTGTAACTCTTTGTTTTATTTTATTTATTAGGGTTTTAGTATTTGTCTAACATGTTTATGTGCCCCTCTCGTCGTATCAGATTGGGTAACTATGGTTTTCATCCCTCTGGCCGTTTAAATGTCAAATTGTGCACTTCAGCTACTTGCATCTCTATTCCAATGTTGATTTTTTAAACTGCAAACGGCAAATAAAGAGAAATCTGAATCATCCTGAGATGCTGAAAGCTCTGGACCCTGTGGAGCTGTGCTGGTCAGCACGCCTCCTTTCTTTATGTCCAGTTTAGAGATTTTTACACAAAATATTTACAGAGAACTGGCAACCGGTCACCAGGGCCCCATCAGAACGTAATTTTGACTTCAAAGTCATGTAGTTCCTACCGTAAACTTCTATTTTAAAAACTCTTGTTTCAACATGGCCGTCTAGGCCCTCCTCCTTTGATTGACTCTGTTGACCAACTGTGTTGATCCCCAGTTTCTCCAGAGCTAATGTTATTCACCATAGCTCATTTCTAAAACACTCCCTCCTCCTGGATTGATGTACGTTAGTCAGACCAGTCAGTTTAGACGATCATTGCGACATGTGGAGAGAAGTGTGAAGGCCACTTCTGTCCTGGGCTGCACTCTGGACTCAGTGGAGGAAGTGGCTGAGAGGAGGGTGTTGTCCAAGCTCACATCCATCATGGACAACACCTTCCACCCCCTGCACCAGACTGTAGAGGAGCTGAGCAGCTCCTTTAGTGCCAGACTTAGACCTCCTGTCTGTAAAAAGGAGCGCTACCACAGGTCATTCATTCCTGCTGCTATCAGATCTTACAATGCTGCACTGTAACTGTAACAACTAATGTGCAATAATCTAATTAATACACTGGGCTACAACCCGTGCAATAATCCTGAAGAAGTGACTTCTCTTGCTATCAACACCTGAACATATGTCAGTACACATGTATGTATGTATGTACAAATGTATGCACGTATGTATATGCCCATATATACGTGTAGGTACGTATGTATTTAGGCGTATAGGTATATGGATAGATAGATAGATAGATAGATAGATAGATAGATAGATAGATAGATAGATAGATAGATAGATAGATAGATAGATAGATAGATAGATAGATAGATAGATAGATAGATAGATAGATAGATAGATAGATAGATAGATAGATAGATAGATAGATAGATAGATAGATAGATAGATTTTTGGTATTCTTTTTGATCCACTGTATATATGAAGATTCACTGTATATAACTGAATGACCACACATTATGTGCATTTAGGAAAAACGTTCCTTGATAAATTATAAAGCACACTTTTATACAGACGA
Organism: Fundulus heteroclitus; assembly: GCF_011125445.2. Classification (NCBI taxonomy): domain Eukaryota; kingdom Metazoa; phylum Chordata; class Actinopteri; order Cyprinodontiformes; family Fundulidae; genus Fundulus; species Fundulus heteroclitus. The sequence continues at coordinate 212,025 of NW_023396524.1, forward strand.
AGAAGAGGGAGAACCAAACCAGCATCTTTCTATAAGTAATTGCATTTAAGCAACCTCCTGAAGTAAGCCTTAGAAAGAAAAACTGCTATATGATGCCACAGCTTCCTTAAGCTCTGGCCTTTGAGTTACAGATTTTTATAAATCACTTTAAATGTAATGAAGCGGCTTTATAATTGGCGCTTCTTCACCTTTTGTTCAATGCTCAGTTGTAGTTTTAGAGTCTTCTCTGTCAAATAAAGAGCAAAAACCTTGCATAAATAAAAAAAATGCAGTGATGAGGAGCATATGGTCGATTTCTGATCTATGGCTTCATTAATGCCTCGACCTGCTGACCTGCCCATTATCAATATATATAATTATATTAATATATATAATATATTAATATTACATTGAAAATTAAAAGGCATCAGAAAACCATCGATAGATAGATAGATAGATAGATAGATAGATAGATAGATAGATAGATAGATAGATAGATAGATAGATAGATAGATAGATAGATAGATAGATAGATAGATAGATAGATAGATAGATAGATAGATAGATAGATAGATAGATAGATAGATAGATAGATAGATAGATAGATATAGACCACTATGAATGTAAATAAGACATCATATGCCCATTCCTATTTATTTTTGTATTTTTTGGTATTCTTTCTGATCCATTGTATATATGAAGATTCACTGTATATAACTGAATGCACCTTCCCTACTCTGCACCTTCTTGTATGAGCCGATGCGACGAGTGAATTTCTCCATTGTGAGATCAATAAAGACTATCTTATCTTATCTTATAACCAGTGAAATTACCGTCATGATGATGTATCACTTGTGGAGCAGGACATTTAAAGCTCCATAGCAACAGCATGTGTAAAGATCATTGGATTACTGCACTCTCTGTGCCCATTGGATTACTGCATTCTTGTGTGTAAAAGCCAGCTTTTAATTGTTAGACGTACATTTTCACCAGAAACAAGAAACTGAGCAAAACAACGGACAATTTTATGTGTGTTCCAACTACAATAACTAAAAACTGGTTACCAGAAAACCACACTAGACTTTGTTTAAAACTACAAAGTGTTATCTTTACAGAGACACCAAACCTTTGCCTCTTCTCCAAAGGGTTCAGGAGCAGCGTCTAATTTAATTTGGGTATATTTTGTTAGGAATTGTTGGAACTTTGGGGGAGCCAGTTAAGATGTTGTGGATTATCTTATTAGTGTGTATTTTTCTTTATGTTTAAATCAATAATTTATCAGTTATTTTAGGGGAAAGTTCAATAATAAAGTTTTTCTGGGAAAGGTTCATTGTCAAGAAAATTTACTGAATTCCAAGTGGAATAAACTGTTAATTTTTTTAAACGCCATAAGAATAATTTAAATATTTACTTCAATATGAAGAAAAATAATCATGATTAGATTTTTGTATTATAATAAAGAAGCCTTAGGTTCAGGGACTTTTAGTGGTGCATAGGAACAGAACAGGGTTCTACCGAACAGTTGGATTTGATTCAATCACTATGAATATGGGACAGGGACTAAACAGCAGTGTTGTTTAAAGTACTGAAATCTCAGAGTCAAGTAAAAGTATAAGTACTTCTCCAAAATATGACTTTGATAAAAGTCCAAGTCACTGACTGAAATGTTACTTGAGTAAAAGTCTTAAAGTATCTGAAATGTCTTGTACTTAAGTATGAAAATTACTGTAAAAATAGATGTACTCAAGTAATGTAATAAAAAGTACAAGTAAAAAATAAAACAAAGCAAATGCAGTTTGAATGACATTTTTAGATTTTGGTAAACTTTGAAAGTCAAATTCACTTGAAATAATATAAACAACCAAGTGCAGGAGAAATTTAGACCAAGTTTAGACAGAAAATACAACCTTTTTGTAAGCTTTCAGTTTTCCTTCTTCAAGTAAGGTCAGTGTCAGAACACACTTTAAAATTGTACACAACCAAGTGCAGGCAAAATTTAGACCAGGGGGTGTATACTAAGAACATGGTTAAGTGATAAAGCAGGCTTATTTAACCTACAGGAAGTGGTAAACCTGCTAATAGATACACCTGCAGGTTATCCTTTAGTTAAGAAAATTAGGAGTCTCTGCTATTAGATGCTCTACCTATACGAGTCTCTCTCTCTCCTTTTGTAACGAGTAACTAAACCAAGCATTGAAAATGTATTGGAGTAAAAGTATGCAATTAAGTTCAGAAATATAGTGAAGTAAAAGTAAAAGTTATCAAAAAATGTTACACTCGAGAAAAGTATAAAGTACTCCAAAATATACTTAAGTACGGTAGTGAAGTATTTTTACTTCATTACTATACAACACTGCTAAACAGTCCAGTTAGCTCATTAACATGGAACAGAACCAATCAGAGTGAGCTCCAGTCCAAACTAAATCTTTGACTTTAAGCAGAGAAAAGTGTTTAATGATGGCGACTAATCAATGAGGCCCAAAAGCAAACAGATCAGAGCTGTTAAACATGATGTAGCAGCATCCAGGACGCCTCCAACAACATCCATTCTTTCCACTTTCACTGCTGTGGTTCTGGAGAACATCCAACACACACCGCTTCACATATGAACATAGAAATGTGGGAAAAAGAGCTGAGCTCACGTTAAACACATGTTGGAATAAACATTTCAGACTGACTCAGTTTCCACAGTTACAGCAGTTAGATACAGCTCACCTCTCTGAGGATGCAGGTCCTGAAGATTTGAAGTTAATGAAGTCATCCTTTGACCAGTCGCTCTTAAAGGACACACAGCTGGGTTCTGGTTCTGGTTGAGGTTTACATCTCAGTCTCTCAAGCATTCTGTAAGAAGAAAACTTATTTTTAACACATACACATAACTTATTTTAACACCTCCATAGAGGGACCAGCTGGTTCTGTTGGTCTTAATCGTATTTAGACAGAAACTAAATGTAAAGATTCTTCCATAAATGTCTGATCAGCCGTCCTTCTTTCTAGGATGAATAATGTTGAACACATGTTGGTCATCAAGATCCAGGAAACGTTCTGGAAGTTGGTGAGTTTTTCCAGATGTGTCCTGCTGGAACCCAGAGCTCTAAGCAACAGGCTGGTGTCACTCAGCTGGTTGTGCAACACTGACTTGCTGTTTGTCAGAACCCACTGGTACCATGCTGAGCTGCTCTGTTCAGTCTGGATGAAGCAGCAAAGAGGAACAGCAGCAGCTTCAGGACCACTTGGTCTCTTCTGGCCTGATATAGTGAGAACGCTGTGTGAAAAGGGCTCTGGACACTTAGAGATGCTGATCTCACCTCTGAGCGTGGCTCTGGCTCTCAGCTTCCCCACACAGAGTGGTTTTAGAGGGAGGGACTCCCTCCTCTCTGTCCTCACACTGATCCATGCTGCTGAATTCACATCCACATCAGCTCACACACACTTTCTACCTTCACCTGCAGAGGAAACACAAATCATTCATCTGCACATCAACTCTGATCATCCTTTACATCATTAGTGCTGGAAAAAGATCAGCTGCTCCTCCTCTGATTGGCTCTTCTTCTCTGCTTCATATCAGTGTCAGTTGAATGCAGTCAGACAGCAGTGAGAGGCAGAGGAAGCTGCCATCAGCTGCTGTACTTCTACTATCAGTCCACTAGATGGAGCCATGGAGCAACATTTCATCCACTGACACTGATTCACTCTGACTGGAAGCTTCAGTCCGTCACATTGACTCAGTTCAACACATGAAACCATTTCAGCTGATGGTTTATGCAGCAGAGGATCATCAGAGCTCAAAGCATCAGATTCTTTATTCATGGGTAGTTTTCAGAGGATTTTGGAGATGGAACTACAAACAGACATTGCTGTGCAAATTATCAGATATCCAAGTCATCTCAACAGCAAAAGTTTAAATCAGAAAAGCTTTGGACACCAAAGAGTCTTTATCAGTTCTGGTGTTTAAAGGACATGGAGGTGCATCCTAGGCATATTCTCGTTCAGATGCAAATCAGTGACTAGTTCGTTAGAAGTTGTTGCTTGGTTGAGTGGAGGACTTGGTCACCTGAATGATGATAAATTGCTGATGTAATCTCTCTGGAACGTGTTGGAGGACTGAGCTGTAAACACGGGGGAGCTGGAAGCTCAATCCTCTCTTCTGTTTAGTGACGGCGTTTTCTCTTCTCACCAAGATGGATTCTTTTCACCCCTCCTTCTCACCATCTGTCCAACATCTGGACATCATTGTTGTCTAAAAAATGCTCTTTGTTGGTGAGGACTGCTGAATCTGGCCCTGAGCTGCTGACCCTCCTGTGTTGCTCCATGCGTTTGTGTAGCTGTTGTTTAGTTTCTCTGATGTAGGAGTCTGAGCCGTCATCACTGCATTGGACCGCAGACACAACGCCGCTCAGCTGTCTGAACCAGAGAGCTGGTGGAGTTCCCTTCTCTCCACCTCCTCCATGGACACAGACATGTTCTTTTGGTAAAAGCTGGCTCTGTACCTGAAATATGTGGTTTAGAGACAGAGGTCCACAAAGTCACTGATCTGGTTTGGTGTTAATTGGTTCTGTCTTTTAGTGAATCATCATGTTCCATCATGTCCTGACAGGTTCACTGCCTCTGATGTAGGAATGCAGGTGAACAGAGAGGTGACATCAAAGGAAACAATGGTTTCCTCTGGTTCCAGTCTCAGGTGTTAGACTTTGGGAATGAAGTCTGACTCAGAATGTGCCTATAGGAGGATGGGCCTCCATGTGGGTAAAAACAGCAGCACAGCAACTGCAGGTTGTTCAGGTGTGAGCCACCAGAATTTACAACGACTCCTGGATAGATGTAGAAATGTTTTCAGAAAGAACTGAACCAAAGTCTGGTTTCCTCTGATTAAAGCCTGTTTGCTGTTACAAACACATGTTAGATGTCAGCAGCTGGGAGGAGTTTAATAAAGAAGATTAAACTATTTGTTCTCATTTTATCACATTGGAAGTCAGACAAACTAAATCAAATGTAAAATATGAATACAGAAATCTGTTGACAACAAACTAAAGGAAGACGTTGAAGGACCCCAGTGATTCCAGTTTGACTTGAAAAACCGAAGCAGCTGCAGAACCACAGATGACGGTTTAGAACCAGGAAATAAAAATGTTTTTGTTGGGTGTAGTTCGTTGCTGCAGTGGATAGCGACACGATTTATATATGGGGGCCGACCAAGGTTCAACTCTGACCTCTGGTCCTTTGCTGCATGTCTCTCCCCCTTTTTGTCAGCCCACTAAACGAAAAAAACAACCTACTTGTGCCGTAAAAACATATATATTCTGTTCTGTTTGAAAAAAATAATCTAAACAAGGAACATTACTTTTGATTCTAGCACTTAGATAATTCAGATTAAGACAAATTAAACACCATTTCTCATAGATTAGTCTCCAGACATCAGAGAGCAGAAACAAAGAGGAAAGTTCCTCAAGACAAAGTTCTGGTAGGAAACAAAGCAAACTTACAGTTTGTTCAGACGGTCCAAAGTGCTGAAGAACAAGATGTGAACCACTGAGACACAGGTGAGCTGCTACCTGGAAGGAGGCGGAGCTTCAGCTGTGATGGAGGCAGGACAGGTAGGTTAGTGGGAGGAGTTCAGATCTGACTGCCTTCTGGTTCTCAGACTCATCTCTGCTGTTCTGCTGAAGAACCTGGTGCTACCTAGAAAGCAGGTGATGTAAAAACTCAGTTTAACTGTCTGCTAACAGTGAATTCAGAGAAACTCTGGTTCTTTTCTCCAGAAAGAGGGACCAGTCTGACTCTGAGGAACAGACTGAGAAGACAAGCTGCTTCCTGCAGGATCTCCATGAGAAACTCTGACGTTCTTCTGCTCAGCCTAGAACATCAGTCTGAATGTGTTCCTCACTATTAAACCACATTCTTTGCTTCACTGTTGGACATTTTTCTGACCCACATGTGATGAGCTATTATCCCCACATGTAGTCACTGTGCTGGAATAATGTTAACCTGAATTATTTTAATCTGTGTTATGATTCATAAACACATAATCATGAATAAGTTCCATGTTTCTGCCTTGTTCTTGTTCTCAGATGTCCTGAAGGTTCCTCATCAGTGATGCAGAAAACTTCATGTCTACAGAGTGTTGATCAGTCAGAGAAATGATTGAAGTGAAACAGATCTTACCATCATGATGTGAGTTTGTGGAGTTAAAACCAGCGAGGCAGTTCTATTTCTCTGATCTCAGCAATAAAAACACTAATAATAGCAGAACTTTGTTTGCTATTGTTGACAGGCTGACCAACAGCTCACCAATCATCCCTCCTGATGGAGACCAGCACCATCTATCTCCACCTCTGAGAACCTGCTGATGTCTCCTGAGCCTCCACAATCATTACAGCATCTAAATGACTTTAACAAACTGAATTATGTCTTCTTGACAGAAACACATCAGAAGAGAAAATCCACAACTTGCTGCCTGGATTTGTTCCCTCTGAGTTTCTAAAAGCAGTTTTTAGCTGTGATGCTCCTGAAATATTACAGATAATAAATACTTCCCTCCAGTTAGTTTGTTTTCTAAAGGCTGAAAACTGCAGAGATCAAACCTCTGTTAGAGAAACCAACTCTAGATCCATGGAGAATAAGTCCCTACAGGATCAGAACTAATCCACTGGTTCTGGAAAAGATCATTGAAAATGGTTCTGATGAACAAATGTATGACTTTCTGATGAAATGAATCTCTTCAGTGATTTCTAGTCAGGCTTCAGACCACAGCACAGAGACTGCACTGCTAAACGTTTACAATGATGCTCATCTTGACTGGAATGGCTCCAGAACTCCTCTGTTGGTTCTACTGGATCTCAGTTCTGCTGAACACAGTTCATCACAACATGTTGATGATCCAACTAGAACACTGGCTGGATTATCTGGTTCTGGGCTAAACTGGTTCACACCATATTTGGCAGACATGGATGACTTTGTGTCATTTGGTAAATAAATATAAATCTGGACCAACAAAAATTAAACGTGGGGTTCCTCAAGGATCCATTTTCAGCCACTATTATTTCTCCTCCATCTGATGCCAACAGGTCAGATTCTAGAGTTCTCCAGCATCTCCTAACATCCATGCTGACTACATGTGACTTGTAATCTCCATGTTGCTGCTGAGCCTGGCTCACTGCACTCACTGAGTCAGTGTGTCCATAATATCAATGAGCGCATCAGTCACAATATGCTACAGCTTCATGCAGACAGAAAACATCATTTTTAGTCCAGAACTGTGAGGATCTAGATCAGTGGTCAGCTAGACTCTATGAAACATGAAGCTTTGACCACATTTCTGTTATTTTAGTCTCTCTGCACTGGCTGCCTGAACATTTTAGGATTCATTTTAAAATGCTTTTATCTGCTTCTAAAGCTCTAAATGGCCTTGCCACACATTAGCTGTCTGAACTAGTACATCCTGCACATCCTCTGTTCCCTCAGGTCACTGATCAGCTGATCCTGAGTCAGCCAAAGATGAAGCTTAAGCTCAGGGTGACTGAGCTTTAGCTGCAGCAGATCTAGAATTATGAACCAACCTTCCCTTGGACACCAGACAGTTCTCCTCCCTGTGTTTCACATTCATTTAGAAAACCATCTATTCTCATTGACCTCTGACACCATCAGAGACATTAAACTGTTCTGATTATCATTAATAACATTTTGATTCTCTTTCCTTTTACTTCATTTATTACAGATTTTATGATTGTTGTATCATTTTAGCATAGGGCTGTTTATTTATTATATACCATTGGTTTTAATTTGCTTACTTTATTTATAAAAACACATTAAAACAATCAAAGCTGCTTATGTCAAAAGAAAAACAGTTAAAACAATAGAATCAACATTTTTAACTGTAAAAACCAGAAGTCTCATGTTGTGTTTTAGGCCAAAGAGTAAAATGTGTTCAAGTTTTAAAGTTTAATGTCTTGTCATGTTATCATATGGCTGCTGTTTATTCATATAGAGTAATTTGGTTCTGTGGTGCTGAAAGTGCTCTATAAATAAAGCTGGGATGGTACTGGGTCTAAAAACTGGAGAACAGAACATAAAGCTGGCTGTAGTTTTAGTCTTGGATCTAAATGTTCCACATTACTTCTGACATGATGGAGCGAGTCTGTTGAAGCTAGATGCCTTTCTCAGGGTAGGGCTGCATGTGAACGCTGCTACTTTCTGCTACATCACGTTGGCTCCATGCACGGCTCTGCTCAAAGCAGCAAAACAGGAACTATTTCTCTGGAAGTTCATGTTTCTAGTTCTGTTCAGTGTAGTTCTAGAGCTCAGAAACACTTTCTACCTTCACCTGCAGAGGAAACACAAATCATTCATCTGCACATCAGCTCTGATCCTCTGATGACGTCACAGCTCACCTGGTTTGTAGTTTTCCTTTCAGACTAAAACAGTCAGCAGAGCGTCTGCAGTGATATCAGAGGCAGGTTGATAAAGTCTTGATGAGAAAGGAGAGAAGTTGTGCTGAAAATGTTTCCTGATGGCGTCCTGAGGAGAAATGAGCCCAGAGAACAGAGCTGCTGGTTGCTTCCTGCTGCAGGAACTGCTCAGACTGGTCTGGCTGAGTGGGAGTCAGAGGAAAGTTCACCTGCTGACGTCTGAAGACATGAAGCCTTCTCATGACTCCCAGTGTGAACACAAACACTCTGCTGCTGTTTAAATGGCTTCATTGTTGTTCTGCTGATCCAGCTTCTGTTCAGCTCTGATGGAACCACAACCTGCTTTAACTGGGAACCAACTGGACTCTTCATTGCTGGAGATTTGTCTCCTTCTGCTGGTGAAAAGATAAACTGCATGATGTCTGATTATTAAACCCATTTGCTGCGTTTTTAAATGATCCAAACATGTCAGTGATGGTAAAAAGTGAGCAGAACCACAGTCAGTTCTAAGCTTTCATTTATCAGGACATGAATAAAAGATCATCTGTTCCTCAGCAGCTCTTAAAATGAGGGAAATACAACAGCAGCACAGATTCCATTGGGTCATTATTTAGTGAACAGAACCAGAAGCAGAACCCTGAAGCAGTGAGTGAAAAACTAAGTCCATCCTTTCTGCTTCCACAGCAGGTCAGAGGCTCAGTAGCTGCAAGGAGCTGCTGATCACATGACAATCTGCACTTTAACCATTTTTAGCCCTTTAACACTAAACAACAATTAGTTGATGCTTTGGTGGAATTATGGCATCAAAACAGAAACAGAAAAACAAGATAAAAAACAAGAATACACTAAAAACACAAACTAACACCAAATAATGATAAAAATCCATCAAAGTAACAAAGTAAACTGTAGTCCTTAATATCAGCACACTGCTGCTGCTAAAATGAGCCGTTGTTCTAATGCAGATTATTACTAGAGCTCCTAGAGAATTATTTCTCCTTATTTTAGTGCTGCTGAGCAGAGCGTCGACAGTCTCTGGTTAAAATCAGCATCAGCTGAGGATGTTCTGAAGATCCAGGTTGAAACCCTGATTTCATTTCAAACCATCAAAGTGAATTTAAAGTCAGAGTCAGAGAAAAGAGCAGAGAGGAGGCAGCTTGGTCCAAACTCCTTCTTTCCACCTGCAGCTGTTTTCCAGCTGTTCTCCACAGGTGGAGGCTGGATGTTTGGGAGGAGAGAAGCGGCACATTAAAGCTCCAGATGTTCACAGCTGGATTCTTCCCACAGCAGCTGAAACAATTGCACAGATGAAATGATTGAGTCCTGAAAAATGGGATGTTTGGATGTGATCAGGTCTGCAGATGCCACTGACTGGGATTTGTGAAGAAAATGTCTCTCAGAGCTGTGAAGAGCTGTGCTTCTTTAGAGGGAAAGCTCTGAAATCTTCACTCCTCCCATCCAGTGGTGTTCAGGTGGGCTCAATGGAGCGCACCCAGCAGGACTTGATCTGAATCAACTCCATTTGATTTCTAAGCACAAAGAAAAAGCCTCTAACAGTTCTGTGTGTATTGATGGAAAATGGCTTTTAGTAAAAAGCTCCAAGTGTGGATCAGATTTCTGAGCTTCAGCAGCAACCAGAACTGTTGCTTAAAGCTGAAGTTAGAAGTCAGAGAAAAGCTGCAAAAGAAAATCAAAGCAGCGACTCAGACGTTCTTTCCTTCCATGAAGCTCATTGATTGTTGGCAACACATCACACACAGCACAGTAGAAACATGAAGCTTCTGCTTTTAAAAGCAACTCATGGCTTTCATCTTTTCAGCTTTTAGTGCAACACAAACATCTGGACTAAAACTGATGTGAGAGCAGCTTCTGGTTCCTGAACAACGGCTCTGGAACGTTGATTTCTGCACTTTTCCAGCATCTGGAACATTCCAGCTCCACAGTTCGCATGTTAGCTTGCTGTCAATGTTGCTAGTAAACCTTTAGGACGTGTTCAGTGGACAATTTGGATTCAGCTTGACAGGAGAACACCTCCAGATGTTACTCAACACATTTCATTAAGATATGATGTGGAATTTCACATTTAAAGCTCATCAACATGTGACTTTACAATTCTATTGATCAAAACTGCTGAGGTTTACATTGCCACACTATGTACATACTAATTACACAGAAAATAAAACAAGGTCCAGAAAAAGCTGAACTAGAAACAGGTAAGTATAAAATGTTGAAATGATGAAGAACATTTCCATAGTTTGCTGCCACAGAACTTTGGTTCCAACAACACAATAGACGGTTCCAGCTGGATTCCCTCAGAGCTTTCAGGACATCTTCTTGTCAGCCTAGGCACGGCTCATGGAACCATCTGCCACACGTGTCCCTGGATCTGCACAACAACTTACACAATATACACATTAGGGGACAAGGAGGTGGCTTTTGCTGGCTTTATACTATCTTTTCATCGTCACATTTGGTTATTGAACAACTACAGAACGGGTCAAGCTATGTTCCAGAAAATGAGTTTTTATCAAATCAATAAATGATTAAAATGTGGGAGTCAGCCCCAGGTAAGATGGCCGCCACATCAGCTCAAATACTGGGAAGCTTAATGAAATGAACTCAAAGAATTTCACATGTATTGTTTTGTAGATTTCTGTGGAGGTAAATGTTCTTCATCCAAACACTGACTTCTACAGCCAATCACTTTACTACCTTTGGAACACAGAGAAATGACTTTTAAAAGTCACAGCTGCTTCTTTGATGAAGTTATCTCAGTAATATGTTCATAGGAAACTCTCCTGAAGTAATCCCTGGGGATTTTCCCTCACCACATCATCATTATCATCATTATCTTTTTACAGTGTATTCTAAATACTGATATATCTATAACAATGGCACATAAAACATGTGAACACAAATCGCTTCATTTCACATATTCCACTAAAACAGTACATCCAATAACATCCAATTAAAGGTAATATTATTATTTTTTCATGTTGAAACCCTTGATGATCTGCTTTCCCTCAATGACTGTTAGACCTGTATTTTTACTTTATGCTCTAAAACTAAGTCAGTTCACAGATTCACAACGTTCTGAATAAGCATTGTTACTGAGCTACAGGTATACAAATGACTAAATAATTACAAATGCTAATGCGAGTGAGCAATCAGGCCTTCATCTGACTTAGTAGCTGACTAAGCTGGCATTTAGTTACCTGCAGACAATCTGAAAGCCGTCTACTGTTTTCATGTTGCAGATCCTGCTGAGGATTAGCTGAATATAGCATGATCACACGTCCATTATGACACCATGAAATGCTCCACATACTGAGGATTCAGTTACTAAAGGGCAGAAAATCAGCAGCAAACAATACATTTACTCAGCCAGTTTGTAACTGGAGGCTCTGGCTGCTTTTACCATAGAACACAAGGAGCAGTTGTTCCATGAATCAAAGTCTACAATGGCAGAAAATAGGTAACATCACCTTTATGGTTCCATGTGTTCCATCCACTAAGATCAGCTCCATGTTCAGAGGTCACACTACCACATCTTCATAGAAAACAAGCTTCCATCCTTTTCTTTTGCTGCTATGTGTTAAACTACAGGATCATTGTTATCTGTCAACATCCAGATCATATTTATAATGAAGCAATGCAGTTTGCAGACAATCCCAATGAAGTGTGACAGAGTTTGTGAAAACCAAATGATCTGCTGAAGCTAGATGTGGCCAGCAAGGCAACAGGGATGCAGCTACGCTGTTTTTCTCTGCCCACATCATCCAACCTATTGCTGGGACATTTACAGTAAAGCTTAACACTTCAGGGCCAACCTAAAAACCTGCCTTTGTTACACATGCACAGAATCTTTATTACTACATAGAGACCAACATTTTAAGCTCTGCTCATTTTGAAGAAGATTCTTGACATTCTTTGGAAGAGTTAAATGTGACAGTGATGTGTGTTTGAAATGTGAAATAAATGCAGTTTATGTAAATAGTAAATGGTTTCATATTTATGAAGGTGTGCTGTGAATCCTTGAATAAATAGCTTTTTACCTCTTGGTGCACCTTTTAAATTCTTTTTTGTCTGGGCCATCTTTTCAACTACCTTAGTGATTTCAACCAGATGTTGACAGTGAACACCTCATGCGTATACGGAGCTCTAGAATGATTCCAGTTGCTTTATGTCGTTGCCGTTGCTCTCTCTAGCTGCCCTTTTGTCTTCTAATGCTCCAGTTTAGTTCAACTCTGGCTAGATTTCACCGTGTTAACTCCAAACTTGTTGCAGTCCGCCCTCATCATTCTTCCTTCAGCCAAGATGCGGCTGACACTCATGTTTATATATATTCAAATATTTTTATTGGATTTTGAATTCTTCACATAAAATAACAGCCAAACAATAACCCCAATATTAACAACAAACTCCAATAACATTGGCAAAAATAAAAATAAAAGTAAAAATAAATAAATAAATAACAAAATAAATAAATAATAATATATCGACATGTTACAGTAGGGTTACAGAGTCTATGACTTAATTATGTTCCAGTGTTTCCAGCAGGGAATTGTAAGTGAAAATAATTTAGAAACGGCTGCCAGACCTTATAGAATCTCCGGGTTGATCCCCTGATCTTGTGCTTGATTTTCTCGAGTTTTAAATGAGCCATTACATCCTCGACCCAGCGTCTATATGTGGGAGGCCTCTCTGACTTCCAATTACACAGAATGAGACGTCTGGCCAATAGGGATGAAAATGCAATGGCATCTGATTGTGGACCAGATATCACCATCTCAGCGGGGGCCACACCAAATATGGCAATTTCAGGGGCAGGGCTTATCTCTCTGTCACAAATGTAAGAAAATGTGTCAAAAATTAAAGACCAGAACTGTCTCAGCTTTGGGCATGCCCAGAACATATGGTGGAGGGTAGCTGTAGCCTGACAGCATCGAGAGCAGGTCGGATCGACATCTGGATAAATCCTCGCCAGCCTGCTCCTAGATAAATGAAGCCTATGTAGCACCTTAAACTGGAGCAAACCATGTCTGATACAAATCGAAGTTGAATGTATTCTCTTGATTGCGCTTTGCCAGGAGACATCTGACAACCCAAATCCCAACTCCTCCTCCCACTGTGTCTTAACATGATTAATAGATGGCGAAGCGATCCTCTGGATATCCTCATATATTCTGCTCACTCCTCTTTGTTTTAGAACCTCTTCCAACCACTTGTCTACCCAGTCATTTGGTGGGAGTAACGGAAAGGAAGGAAAATGTTTCCGAATAAAGACGCGCACCTGTTGATATCTGAAATATTGGGAACTGGGGATATTATACTCCTTTAACAGTTGCTCGAATGACATGAACACACCATCCTTAAAAAGATCCCTTACCCGTTTCAATCCACTCCTGGACCATTGTTTAAATGCTGTATCCATGAGTGAGGGTGGGAAGAGTGCATTGGCCGAGATCGGCATAGAAGGCATAGCCTGTCTATATTTGAAGTGGGTTCTGAATTGGGACCATATTCGAAGTGTGTCACTTACAATAGGGTTGTTTGTGCGTCGCTGCTTACTGAGTGGCAATGGTGCACATACTAAAGAAGGTAAGGACACAGGATAAGCACAATGTTGTTCCATTTCAACCCATACAGGTCCATTCCCCTCGTAAAAAGAAGAGACCCAGTATATTAACTTATGAATATTAGCTGCCCAGTAATATTGCAAAAAATTTGGTAAAGCTAGGCCTCCAGCCTCTTTCTGTTTCTCCAAATGTGCTCTCCTTATTCTTGGGATGGTCTTATTCCAGATAAATGTTGATATAAATTTATCCAGCTCTCTGAAAAAAGATTTCGGGATAAAAACAGGTATTGTTTGAAACAAAAATAAGAACCTGGGCATGATTATCATCTTCACAGAGTTGACCCTGCCAGCCAGCGATATAGGCAGCACTGACCAACGGGTAAGGTCTAGTTTAGCCCTCTCCAGGGCAGGCTTAAAGTTATGTTTAAATAAGTCACTATATTTTTGGGTTACTGATACGCCAAGGTATGTAAAAGTGTTGCGAGTTACTTTCAGTGGGTATGACCCAAAAGACATCTGTTGAGCCTGGTCGTTAATAGGAAAGAGCAAACTTTTAGAGAGATTGATCTTATAGCCTGAGATCTCACCAAAACTAGAGATTATATCCAAAGCCTTGGGAATAGAGGTGCAAGGATCGGACAAGTAAAGTAGCAAGTCGTCTGCATATAGTGACAATTTGTGAGTTTGACCACCTCTGACAACACCCACGACCTCCTTCGCATCCCGCAGTGCAACCGCTAGTGGTTCTATGGCTAGGTCAAACAAAAGCGGGCTCAATGGGCAGCCCTGCCTTGTCCCTCTACACACAGGGAAATAGTTCGAGGTTATTTTATTGGTACGGACAGAGGCCTGTGGTGTAGCATATAGAATCCTTACCCACGAACAGAAAGCCGGACCAAAACCAAACGCTTCCAGAGCTGCAAAAAGATATTCGTATTCAATCCGATCAAATGCCTTGTAAGCATCAAGAGAGAGCAAAACCTCTGCTATAGGTGAGGTTTCCGAGGAATAAAGAATATTAAAAAGTCTCCGTACGTTACTATAAAGCTGCCGCCCTATAATAAAACCAGTCTGATCTGGATGAATCACTGTACACATAACTGATTCTAATCTACTAGCCAGAACCTTAGTCAAGATCTTGTAGTCACAGCAGAGTAGACTCACAGGCCTGAATGACTCACATTTCAGGGGGTCCTTGAACTGAAAACAGTGTTTCCCGCAGCGCTATCTTGGCGTGGCGGCCGCCACGCCAAACTCACGCTACCGCCACGCCAACATTCCAACAAAAAAAAAAAAAAAAAAGTGACGTTAACACGCGGTTTGTTGTTGTTGCTTTTGCGCGTGCGTGAATGGCAGGGAAAAAACAGCATGGATACCCCCGCTCCGCGAGTCTGTCCGCGGAAAACGTGTTTTATCCCCCCTACAATGACATAGTGGCCTGTGTCATTGTAGGGGGGAGAGTCTTGCGTTTTTTAAAAGAGGGCTTAGTTTGGATGAGAATTTTTTAAAGAATTCAATAGGGAAGCCATCCGGCCCTGGAGCCTTGCCGTTTTTCATTTTTTTAATTGCCCGATCAATTTCAACTGTTGAGATGCTGCTATCGAGGTCAGTCCTGTCTTGTCTGCCTAGGGTAGGGACCTCAAGACCATTGAAAAACCGAGCTAATTTAATACCATCACATTTTCCCGCAGTGTAAAGGTCCTCATAAAATTTTTGGAATTGTTTATTAATGTCTTTTTGATCTGTGGTGATCCCATGCGGAGCATTAACCTCTGCTATAAACCCCGCCTCTGCGGAACGTTTCAACTGATGGTTAAGTAATTTGTTGGCTCGCTCCACATGTTCGTAGAATTCCTGACGAGATTTACGGTGCAGCTCCTCAGCAGCTTCAGATGAGAGAATATCAAATTCTGTCAGCAAACCTATCCTTTCTTTACTGAGATCCGTAGATGGAACTTCAGAGTTTTTTTGATCAACCTCCTTTATCAAAAACATCAACTCATTAAGGCGTGCTGACCTTCTTCTTTTCATGCTTGCATTATAGGATATTATCTGACCCCGTAAATACGCTTTCATAGCTTCCCACAGGGTAGAATGGCTTGTTTCTGGTAATTGGTTTGTTTCTAGAAAGAAGTCAATTTGAGTGGACAGGAAATTGACAAAATCTTCGTCAGACAAAAGACTTGGATTAAGTCTCCAGGTGCGTTGTGAGGGCTCATTATCTGGGAAGCAAAGCACCATTGTCATAGGGCTATGATCAGATATAACAATGCTCTCATAATCACTAGATCTCAGTAGGGGGAGGAGTTTCTTATCTAATAAGAAATAGTCTATTCTGGAGTAGGAATTATGGGCTGGAGAGAAAAATGAATACTGTCTAGAAAACGGGTTTCTGTATCTCCATGCATCAATCACCCCATATTCTTGGAGAAAAGCATTAATAGTCTCCGCTGATTTACTAAGTGATCCCCTTACAGCTCTAGAACGGTCCATATTGGGATCCAGAACGCAATTTAGATCTCCCCCGAGGACCAGCTGGTGACTATTTAACTCTGGAAGGCGTGAGAAAAAGTCGGTAAAAAATTTAGAATTATCCCAGTTTGGAGCATAAATACAGGCCAGTACCACTGGTAAATTAAATAAGTGTCCTTGAACAATAATAAACCGGCCATCTTTATCTTGGATCATGTTTGTTTGAACGAATTGCACTTCTCTATGTACAAGAATGGCCGCTCCATGACATTTAGCGTTAAATCTGGAGTGAAAAATCTGGGAGAACCCCCCTCTCTTAAGCCTGGAGTGATCCTTATTAAGCAGGTGTGTTTCAGTTAAGAATGCTATGTCTGTTCGCAGCTTTGATAAATGAGAAAACACTTTACTACGCTTCACTGGATGGTTAAGCCCTTTGACGTTCCAGTTTGTAAATTTAATATTCCCCCCTGCACTGCTACTATTAGGGGTAATCATATTCCGGTATCTGAAATGGTCTGAAAGCAGCCTGTTTTGAAACAACCTCATCATTAAACCTTTTTATACATGACAGATCTCTGTTTAGACATTGTACAGTTGGAGTCGATAATGTAAAACATGAAAACCATAAGAAATACAAAAACATAAAATCAAACGCATCCCCTACACAATCCCCTTGCCGGCCTCTCCCCAAACGAAAGGCTGCATGCCCCCCCAGTCGTGTTCTATCACACAACATAACAAAACTTACCCTGTGAGACCGAGTCTCACCAACACTATCTGAATGACAGAGCAATATGCTGCAGCTAATCTAACCATAATCTGTTACAGTGCACACTCAATGAGTTTCTCGTGCCTTAACTTATTTCTATATACTTTATGCAAGTAACCTTGACATAAACAAACAACAATGACAAAAAACATGAACAAAGTGTCTGAACTCACCCATCATATCCTATCAGGGCTCTGACAATCCAAAACAATTTTTTTTTTAATAAAGAATTAAAGGACTAAATTTCTACTTGCACCAACTGAACACCCAAGAAAATTATTAACCTTCAGTGGAGTCTGAACCCTCCACTTATGTTAACCAGGTCTTGTGGTCCAAAAATGGGCATTGAAAATGCTTAAGAACTTTTTTAGGCTTAAGTGCCCATTTCAGACCGACCAGTCCTGCGTCCCTGGGGCTGATCTAGTCCAGAACCGAAAGTTTGCCGCATATCTGTGGCCCCGCTGTCAGTCTTATGATTGGGGACATTAAAATCCCCTCTATTTAAACTAAAGTCCTTAAAAGGGTGACGATTACTCAAACATACCTCTTTGTACGGGATAGGGGCCACCACAGAGTATTTCTCTTCAGCGCTATCAAGTCTTCAGGCGACGTGCTTCAGGTTTTCCATTATAAAATCCTTAGCCGGTCTAGGATCTTTAAAGCTTTTGCGCACACCATCGGGCGTCGTTATTCTCAGCTCCGCTGGGTACCACAGGCCATAGCGTACTCCCTCACAGCTCCTTAATAAGCCCCGCACTTTGTTGAACTCCGCCCGCTGCTTGGCTACTGCCTGTGTGTAGTCTGGTTGGATGCGGATCTTATCACCGTCCCCTGTAGTCAGTTGTTTCATCTGCACCGCTTTTCTAAGCATTTCCTCCTTCTCCCGATAATAATGACATCTGATAATGATGGCCCTCGGCGGGTCGTTGTTGCCCGGTCTCACGCGCAGCGTGCGGTGTGCCCGGTCCAATAAAGGAGGTTTATCGAGACCAAGCGTCTCCTTCAGGCATTGAGATATAAAGTCCGTCATGCTCTTACCGTCCTCTCGTCTTTCCTTTATCCCGGTAATGCGCAGGTTATTACGGCGAGATCGTGCTTCCAAATCCTCACTACGTGTTTTCTGGACAGCGAGCTCCTTCTGCACGTTAGCCATGTCCCGCTCCAAAGCAGCAATCAGGTCGGAGTGGCTATCAGCTGCAGACTCAAGGGCGACCATTCGTTTATCTAGGGCTTCACTCTTGGCATTAGCATTATCGTTTGCTAGTTTAATCTCTGCTCTTAGTTGGTCGACCTGGTTGCGAATTTCAGCAGATTGTGCCTCTGCTTTAGTGAGCAGTTCCGTCCTCAGTTCGGCGATCGCTGAGAGGATAGCCTGGTGCCCGGGTCCTCGGTCGGGTGTAGCGTCAGGCGCGGCGTTAGCTTCCGGGCTAGTTTTAGAGCTAGCCTTTGTGTCGGGCGCTTTCCGTTGGTTTTTAGACATTGTTAGCAGACGTTTGATCCAAAGATTAAAGTCTGGTTCGTCGTCTTGGTATGTGGGGCTCAAGGTTTCTTTCCTTAAATAGCTGCTTCAATATTTATTAATAGTGCTGGTGAGGAGCTCAGTAAAACACGTCCTCACATGGCGCTGCCCAAACCGGAAGCCTGATTAGCACTCCAGTGTATCTGACACTCATGTTTGTGTGGAAGCAGAATAATAATCAAATAAGAAGAAGAAGCTGCTGCATATGTCTCTATGCTTGCATCCAAAGCCTTGAGTGAAGGCGTATCATGAAGGGGAGAAGTTGCCAGGTTCCATATTTCATAAACTGTTTCTGTTGGGACTCAACTGGATGGCGTAATGCCCAAAGCTTCTGACCACAGATGTGCTTAATGCCACAATTTCTGCCATGCAGTGAGAGGCGTTTTAGTACCAAATGTTTCCCTCCTACATGCACTCTGGACTGGAAACACTGAGAGCTACTTTTTAGGATCTGATTGAATGTGACTTTGTAAAGAGCCTTGAGATGACATGTTGTGAACTGGCGCTATAGAAATAAAATCAAATTGAAGTGAAAACATTTTAGTGTGGTTATTGTGGAGCATTACCTGATCACTGCTTGTTCCACAGGCTAAAAAACATTCTTTGGGGATTTAACAGGACATGAAGTTTCTTTTTCTTTGTCTCTATGTAACTATAAATGTTATCAAATAGTCGGCTTTTATCACTTCCATGCGTTTCATATTCCACATGACATAAATGTCTTAATGTGGGCGTGGCCAGCAGATTTTGTAGCATCTCCCTAAACAGAGCTTAGACACTGAAACAATGTTTACCACTTTGCAATATACTCTAGTTGCATATTCTATATATTAGCTCTACATGGCAATATTTAGCCCTAAAATCCCTGCCTGGTCCTACCTGATGCCGTCAGTATTTGTTCACCCAGAGCAACTCTTTCCTTTTCCATCTTCTTTTTGATGTAGAAAAGCTGATGGCTGGAATATTTGGAAAAGCTTTCCTCACTTCCCTTGTGATCTAAAAAAAAGGCAGAATATTAATTTTGTATTATTTGTAATATTCAATAGTTTGTTTCTGTTGTAGTTCCATATTTCTGCCAGCAGGGAGCGTATTCACAACTACAAGCTCTACGCGCTTCTTCTTTTGTCTTTTTTCTCTTTGCGCTGATGCCGTTACTGCAGTTTAGAGAGAGTTAGAACAGGAGGCGTCAATATAACTAGTTACTAAGTAAATACTGATTAAAACTGTGTTATATCTTGAGTTATTGATCCTAGGAGATTATCTGCACCTGCCAGGAGGGTTTCTGGTTGCGGGACATCACCGTGTTGTTGTGTTTTGTCGAGTGAAAACTGCGGTGAGTAATGATGATTAGCGCTTAGCATAGCATGCTAACTACTGCTGATTCTGGCTGATTGCTCACTGATTTCATGGAGAAAGTATCTTTGTTATATTGTTATGCTTGGAGACGATGTTTAAAACCAGCTGGAGACAGGAAGGTATATGAGTGAATTGAGGATGTAAAAAAAAATGTGTTTTGTGTAAATTATCTGTGTTAATTGAGCTATTGCTGCATGTGATTTGTACTATTACTATATGCCAACTAATGCTATATAGTTAAGCGAGCTGGTTTTATGAGCTAAAACAAGCAACAGTGTGCTTTTGAGTTATTGAGAGACAGTAATTTAATGAATGATTAACAAACATGATTGAAATGTGATTTAAAATAATTTAAATACACCATTTTGTGTGTGTGGGCTGTTTAAAAATTAATTTTATAGCTCTATGTGATACTTTGTCAATTTGAATGGTTCACGTTCATTGATTTAAGATTAAAAAGAGGATAAATACTGTATAGTTGATTTGGGTAAATGTATAAAAAGAGAAAGAGATTAATGTAAAAGCTGCTGCTCTATGCAGGTTGTTTTTTTTGTATGAGTCGGTTTTGATCACTGATCTCTATTATACACTGGAGTGCTAATAGCCGCTGTTAGAACGAGTCGCTGTGAAGCCACCAGCCGCCATATTGGTACTCCCTATTTTCCTCCAGTAACTAGGGAATATGTGCGCTACAGCATCAAATAATGAGGATTTTCTCATGTTCAGGGGGGCTTAAAACTTTTAAAATGTTAAATGCCTTATACTTTTATGTTATGTTCTAAAACTATCAAGTACTGAGAAAGTCATCAATAAATGTCACTACACTGAAAAATAAAAAGTTACTGTGTGTAGTTTAGTGCTAAAAATCACATTTCTTAATGGAACACATTTAGTTTTAATAAAAGCTACATTATTAAATGTGTTTATGGGGATTATCTGTATTTATGGGGCTGCAGGTTCTGGTCCTGCTGGGCTCCAAGTCTGAGCTTCTGCTGCAGCCACAGCATCTTCTCCATCCGCATCCTGAGAGTGGAGGACGGCGAGCCGCCACCAGTCCACGCCGTCAGCGCGTGAGTAGCCGGCGCCACCTCAGCGTCTCTGAGCGTCTGCTGTGCTAACGGTGTTAACGTCCCGCAGGTTGTGTCTGTGCCACCTGGCAGGCTCTGAGCGCAGCTCCAGGACCCAGAACAAAGGAGAGGACCTGAAGGAGGCTGGAAACATCAACGCCTCGCTGCTCATTCTGGGCAAATGCATCAAGGCTCTGCAGCACAACCAGCACACTGGGTAGGACCTTCATGGTTCTGGGAACCAGTTCTGGTCCTGGAGCGTCCTGAGTGACCCGCTGTCTGCTGCCTCCAGGCTCCTGCAGCACGTCCCATTAAGGGAGAGCAAGCTGACCCACTACCTGCAGGGCTTCTTCTGCAGCAGCAGCAAGGCCTGCATGGTGGTCAACGTCAGCCAGTGTGCCTCCATGTACGACGAGACCCTCAACGTCCTCAAGTTGTTGAGCCTTAAGTTCTGATATCCAATTAGAACATCAGTTCACTCCCAAACATTTAGCACTGCTGTCTTTGTGAAATAAACTGACCAGCAATCTAATCACAACGGGGAAGCAGCCATTATGTTTTTGACTCAGACGATTCATCAGCCTACCTTCCCTAAGATCACCGCTGCATGACTGAAGAACTTCCCCTGGAGCCGCAGCACCAGAGCGCTCTGAGGTCTCGGTAGAGCCGCTTGATGTGGTCAGGATCCAGCAGAGTGAACGCTGGACTTGCTTTGGCTTGAACGGACATCAGCCTCCATGAATACCAGGTCATCCATGTTGCTGTTCATTAACACCGTGCTAACTTTTCCACTGTGGAGGCTCGCCTTGGTACATTCACATAGCAGAGCCGTCCGCACCAAGTGACGACCCAAGATGGTTTAAAATGTCCTGGTAAGTTCTAAGAGGCCACTTCTTCATGTCATCCTCTCAGTCATGAATAGTTTAAGGCTGCGGCGCTGACCTGCCACTTCCATCGCTCTGCAATTATTGGAAATGTTGCTGCAACAGTTTATCATTTCAGTCAAGCTAATGTTATTTGGCCGAAGGAAGCGCTGAAACGGAAGTGGAGCACAAAAAAAACAGAAGTTGGACCCAGAGTTACTTCCTTGTTCAAAAATAAGGTGGATAGAACAGAGAGAAATGTGAAAGGTAGTTTGTTGGCTTTGTTTCAGGTGGAGGTTGTGATCTCCAGGCTCCTTCCCGTCGTTCCTCCTGCTTCCTGCAGCAGGAAGACGCTGCAGAGCAGCAGCAGCTCCCTGACCGGCTGGGAAGCCAGTCTGGAAGACCTTCAGGTGGGAAGGAGTCGCCTTTAGCCGTGTAGCTGCTGACGTCTCAGTCATCCCTGATATCTAAAACATCCGTCCAGCAGGGTGAAGACCAAGACTCCAGTCTGATGGAGGACAGCATGGAGGAGACGGCTGACAAGGTGAAGAAGTCGTCATTAATAAGAGGCTTCACCAGGTCAGTGGTTTTAGCTGCTCCACATTTCTCCTGATATGAATCCACCTGCTGGGTTTCCTGCTGGAGGCGGCGCCACGTTTACCTTCATTCTGACGTCAGAACCGCAGCTTCGTCCCTCCTCCTCTTCATCAGCTGCTGCTGCAGATTTCTGCAGGAAACCAAGCAGCTGGTGGTCGAGTCTGCATGTCCAGGTCCCAGCCTCTGATATCATATTTACTTAGTTATAATGATAATGATGAAACTGATGATAACATAACAGACTAAACTTAACTAAAAATAAGTTAAAATTTTCTTGAAATTAGTGTATTTGTACTTTATTTGAGTAGGTAAAATAATGCCAATGGAATAAGATTTTTACGCTTAAAATAGGAAGAACTCATCTCCATCAACTTATTTTAAATGCATTATATTTAGTTATCTAATTTTAGGGGTAAAATTACTCTTTTCATTGGCAGATAATCTTATTTACCTGCTCAAATCAAGGAAAAATACAGTTATTTCAAGAAGATTTTGCTTATTTTTAGTTCTGTTTTTGCAGTGTGATGATGAGAATAATAATAAAAACGAGAACAAATCGTATTTAAAACTCCATCCCAGTTTTCTCTGGCGATGGATTAAAGCTCCAAACGCAGCTTTGATGTTTGATTCTGTTGCTGCTCGGTTGGAGAAAACAGGAAGAACGATCGTTTTAGTTTAAAATCAAGTTTGACCTTCAATAATTTCTTGTTTAAAGGAAGCGGTCCGATAAAAGCCCGTCTGTAGTTCCTAGGCTGGGCTTTTCCTGCTGGACCCGATGAATGGAAAGAGATTTTGGACCTGACCTTGAACCTTGACCTTTGGCCTCAGACTTCCCTGACCTGATGAGACCGTCAGAGAGCAGTTCTGATTGGCTGTCAGTGAAGCTCTGTAAACATATTGACTTTATCTACTTTAGTCCTCTTTCTATTAAATACTGACGTAAATTTATCTGCAGCCAGTTGAGTTTCATCTTTTTCTGCCGGATTTGATCCACCAGACAAACTGTTTCTGTCTCCTGATTTATGGACTGATAGAAAGAAGCTATTTAGTGCCTGACATCACAACATTGTGAAATGACACAATGTGTTTCTTAGGTAGAACTTTTGCTTACTAACCAGAAGCTTCTAGTAACTCTGGTTGACATTGACAAATGTCACAATGCTCCTGTATTTGTCAGAATTCACCTGTAAAAAATACCAGTTAGAATGTAACAATTGTCATTTCTGACTTAAAAGGACAAAAATACCCACAGACAACATCTAAATTACAAAAATATTTACACTTGTAAAACAAATACATGTTCATATATATTGAAATTAAACATATCTTAAATAATGACATCAACAGATATTTTAAAAATTCAAATCCATACTTGAGTCTTTCTCTGATGTCTTGCTAATAGATGCATATTTCCTTCTATGTCGACCATGCAGACGAATCACCATGGAATAGTTTCACCAGTGAACTTTACCCATCATCACCTGTGGGTGGAGCTAATGGGGTTGTTAAATTTATCTTTAGAACGCTGTCCACACCTAGTTTCTTTCACCAACCAGTACCTCAATAACTTCTTTGGATCAATGGTCAGTGAATTACAGAGCCGGTCCAGCTTTGTCCACCGGTCCAGAAAACCACCTTCAGAGTCCCTCAGCAGCTTTTCTCCCACAGTCTGACCTGATGGGTCCCAAACGGTCCTCCAGAACCAGAACCATGTTAGCGATCCTGATGACTAACAGGACGAGGCGCTGCTGGACGTCCACCTGCTGGAGGATCTCTGCAGCAGAGCGCAGGCCGTCGTCCTGAGGCGTCGTGATCAGGAACAGAGGATGAATGCAGGAGAGACGAGCGGAACCACAGGATGAGGAAGATGAGGGAGAGGAAGGGTGGCTGTGAAAGTGGGCCTCATCCATGTGGGAGCTCAAGAAGTCTTTGAGAACCGCGGTGAAGCAGGAAGCGTTTAAAGGTTTTAGTTCAGGTTTCATGTCGTCTCTCTGGGTTTTAAAGTCCGTTACAGGATGCTGAGTTACAGAAGCGCCTAATTCCCACAAATGGAATAAACTAATTGATTTTAACCCCAGTTTAACTTTGCTGCAGCAACACGGTTCACAGATTGTCTGAAATCGTCAGTAAAGAGAAGATGAAGCTCAGCTTTGGTTCCTAAATCTGCGTCTGAAGGAAGAGTTGGGGACCAAAGTGCTTTGGACCGTTTACAGCACCGAGACGGTAGAAACCTAAAAACAGAGCCGGTGTCAGCTGCTGAGCACGGTGGAGGACGGGTCATGGTTGGGCCTGTTTAGCTGCCTCAGGACCCGGGTCACTGAGCAGAACCAGATCTGAGTCCGTCTGTCTGAAGCTCGGTCCAGAATCACGTTGGTGGAGCCAGACGTTTATTTCAGGGGTGGGTCGGTTTTATTAGGTCCGTTTACTAATGAAGGACAAGATTCTGTTCCTGTAACCTGGTACCTAAACACTGCAACAAGGAACAAAAAGTAAAATTAGTTTATTTCTTCTTGATTTGAGCAGCTAAATAATCTAATCTGCAGATGTAATCAGAATTTTAACCCCTAAACTAAGATATTCAGATTTACTGCACTAGAAATAAGACGATGGAGATGAGTTGGATTCTAAGTTCTGCTGAACTTGGACGGGACCAGTGGTTGTCTGGGCTTCTGTTGCCTTTCTGGTACCAGTCTGCCGGTTCTCCTCTGATAGAGACGGTTTCAGTCACAAACTCTAATCAGAGGTTTGTCTCTCGGTGCCTGAATATTCTGGGTCGGTGCTGTTCTGTTGGTTCTACTGCGGCGCTGACCCGCTGTTCCTATTACAGCTTTGTTGTTTTGGCTAAAAGCAGCATTAGAGAAACTCTCTGCTTTTTCAGATTTGAACCTGCAGCTGTTTAAGTTGGTTCTGAAGGTTCACCTGGACCCAAA
Organism: Fundulus heteroclitus; assembly: GCF_011125445.2. NCBI lineage: Eukaryota > Metazoa > Chordata > Actinopteri > Cyprinodontiformes > Fundulidae > Fundulus > Fundulus heteroclitus. Next base: position 237,557 of record NW_023396524.1, read on the forward strand.
CCTGGAACCCTGCAGCTTTAGGGACCGGTTCTGGTTCCATTAGGTCCAGCCACACCAGAAAACAGGAAACGGGTCACAAACACCAGCATAGATGGTAAAGCTCCATCTGCCCATCTGGACCGAACCGTGTCCTGTGAACCCGTTCATCTGGAGCGACCCTGAGATGGAAGTGGGCCTCGCCTTTATCTGGGCCGGCAGTCAGAACCCATCTGTTCCTCAGAACCTCTGGTTCTGAAGTCCATTCTCACTGTTATGGTTTCATTTCCTTCCAGACCGTCAGGGTCAGGCCGGGTTTATCTGGACCTCTGGGTTCGTTTGGAGCGGCTCTGGTACCAGGACGGCCTCGGTGGCCTCTCAGCCTGAGGAGGAAACAGTTCTGGTTCTGGTCGGAGAAAAACATGCAGCCGGTGCTGAGAGGTGCTCCACAGTGGCATCATGATCCGGTTATTTCTGACATGTTTCAACAAGCCGGGTCAGACGGGCCTGCAGAACATCAGCAACATGTCAGAGTTCCTGCCTCTCCACCGGTTCCCTGCATGAAACAGAGACTCCTCCATCCATCCAGACTGCTCAGCTCTGCAGGGAACCGGACCCAGAGGGTTAGATCCGGACCGGGTCAGAACACGGCGTGTTTGTCTGATGGAACCATCACAGCTAAATGCTTTATTGATCAAACACCAGCGAGGCTCCTAATGAGGCTTCAGGAGACGATGTGTGATTGGGTTATTGATGCCGTGTCAGCTGGTACCAAATGTTCTGATCCGCTGGTACCAAATGTTCTGATCCGCTCCAACAGGCCCGTAGGAGCTGCTTTAGATCATCAGAGGGTTGAGAATCCGCTGCTGGCGGCTCGCTGCTACAGGAAACACTGAGATGCATAAAACGGGTCTGAATGCAGCGTTTAGCAGCAAGCAGGACCGGCCCGGTTCGGTCCAGATACACACCGGGGATGGAGGCCCAGACGATTCGGACCTGGACCTGCAGCAGATGGTGGCAGTCAGGACGGTGACTGAAGGTTTTAAATGATTTACTGCAGACGTGATGAATGTTTTCCGCGTAAAACGTTCAGGACTGAGGTTCCTTCAGGAGAACCATTGGTCCAGACCGTCTAATGGTCCAGAAGTCAGAACCCGGTTTTTCTCCTGATAAACCATTATTGTCATGATTTTCATTCAGACTGCAGGTAATTCCTCAGAAAAAGCCTCATCAGCAGCTTTAATCTGACTGCAGTTTCCTGTCAGCGGTTATCAGCACTAAATGGACTTCTCCCCAGGACCCGTCAGGTTCTGATGGGTCCGAGCTGCAGGTGAATGAATTCAGCCAGACTGGATCTGCTTCAGCATTTAGAGCAGGGGGGTCCAAAGGGTGGCCCGGGGGCCATTTCTGGCCTCTGGACTGATTTTGTGTGGCCCATAACTGAAACAATTATTTGACGCAGCAGCACATCTGAATGATGAAGACTTTTTATTCTTAATTAGGGCAAAATTGTTAACATTTGAGAATGTCGGGCAGAACACAGTGACCCTAACGACTCCCCATTGAAAAGGGGGGGACCAGTTTTGGTTCAATTTGCATGTTATCTAAGCCATAACAAAACCTTTTTTTGGGCAATAATATAAAGCTTGGAACGCCACATTACTCCAGACTTTTAAATTGAGAAAGCTTCCTGGATGGGAAGCTAAACATCTTCAAACTTCAGAAAAAAGTCCAGTTGTTTTGTTTTTTTAACTTTTTGGGATGTTTTTAATGTTGATTTTGCTTTCTGACTGACATTCCCTTTTAAATTAGGGGTTAAAGCAAAGATAATCAATTTGACTGAATTTTTTTCCATTCAGCCCATCAATTCCCGGGCCGTCGACATCATGCCACATTAATTACCTCATGTGCTTATTGTGCAAAGTCTGGTACTTTTAAATTATCCGTTGACCATTCCTGTATCTCTCCACCTTTTAGCTTCAGAGCCTTGGTGTCATCTTGGACAGCCTCTCCATCCTCTCCTTCACTTTCCACATCCACAACATCACCTGGTTCACTTTCATCTCTACAGCATCAACTTCTTCCTTCACACTTTTAACTAAATGGTTCAGTCGACTCTCCGCTTGACGTTATAATTTCAGCTCTCTTCCCTCCCTGTCCCTCAGAAAACCTCCATAAACTACGACTAGTACCAAAGACAGCAGCTTTCATTTCAATCTGAAAAACTCACACAGAAAGAAAAGGCAATTAGAAGAATTTTATTGATACAATATTTTAAGAGTTTGGCGCTCAGACCTCGGCAGGAAAAATTCACGCTGAATTATACTTGAATATGCATTAGCAGGCGTATGAGAATAGGGATATTTCCCCCCGGGTCTGAAACTGGTGGTGGAGTGGAGATAAGCAAAGTTTGTTCAGTCCATATGATGATCTGTTTGAGCTTGATGTCCAACTTGATAAACACAGGTTTGCATGAACTGTCCATGATGAGCAAGCATGAAGCGACTGTGGAGAGAAAAACTCCCCCTTGGGAAGAAACCTCTGGCAGAACCAGGCTCAGCATGGCGGTCTTCTGCCGGACCGTTTTAATGAGTGGCTGGGAATTCCATGAGAGTCCAGCAGGAATTACACTCTGATAGGAACGAGGTTGAAGGAGCACCGTAGGAAAGCCAGGCGAAGCTTGGTACGATGGTGGAGAAGGGGATAGAGGTGGGTGGAAACCGGTCGACAGAGTCCAAACCGGACACGCGCAGCCACTGCTTGCTCGCTGAGGACAAGGCCGAGATGAGGATGTGGAGTTCTTTTTAAGATGAACCCAGGATGCTGATTGGCTTTGAGGAGGAGCAGTTCAAAGCTGATTGGCTTGCGTTGGAGGCGGATGAGTCCCTGATTGATGGAGGTAGGCAATAGTGTTTCTTCAGTCTGAATTTTCGCTAAAGCTGCATTTCAATCTGAAAAACTCACACAGAAAGAAAAGGCAATTAGAAGAATTTTATTGATACAATATTTTAAGAGTTTGGCGCTCAGACCTCGGCAGGAAAAATTCACGCTGAATTATACTTGAATATGCATTAGCAGGCGTATGAGAATAGGGATATTTCCCCCCAAAAATTGCCGAGGTCGAGGCCGATGCGTCTGCATGGTTGAAAGACAATGAGACTTGGATTAAACTAAAAACAGAGACAAGTGGGATGAGCTATAGAGGAAAAGTGCTGCGAAGGCTTACCAAACAGGGCCGGTTGCCGCGAAGGCCTACCAAAGTTGAGTGAGATGAATGGGGAGATGAGGTGAGGTGTATGGTAAAGTGCATGAATAGAGATGGTCGGTCACGGGATGATACTTGGAACTGAAAGGCTTGCAAAGGGGAATGTCTGAAGCGAAATACGATATTAGTGCAATGGTTCTTGCGCTTGCCAAAAGCAGGCTGAGAGATGATTTGGAGTTGCTGTTTAAGGTGAACACTGGATGATTGGGCTTCGAGGAGGTGTGGCTTGAAGCAAATGCTCCATCGGAGGCGGACAAGCCTCTGATTGAATGGAAGTAAGCAAGAGTTCTTCGGTTGTATTTCCGCTTTAGCATCATTTCAAACTAAAGACTCACAAAGAGAGAAAAGCGATAGGAATTTATTGATACAATAGTTTAAACTTTGGCGCTCGGACCTCGGCAGGAACATAAACAGTGATTTATACTTTAACGTAGATAAGCAGATGTATGAGAATAGGGAAATTACCCCCCAAAAATGCTGAGGTCCAGGCCAGAGCGTCAGCAAGTTCAGAAGGCAGAGAGAAGGATGAGTAAAGAAGGAGAAAATATGTGAAAGCTTAGCAAAGAGGGCCATTGCTGCAAAGGCTTACCAGGATTAAACAAGATGAATGGAAAGATGAGGTGAGGTTGATGGAGAGGTGGAAAGTGATTTTAATGGTCAGTTTTGGGCTGATGCACGTGATGAATGAATAATCATGGCAGGGAGCAAGGCGGGCAGCATGCAGGGGACATGGCAGGGAACACACAGGAGCATGGCCGGAAATATGGCAGGGAACACACAGGAGCATGGCAGAGAACGCAGGTGGTATGGCAGAGAACGCAGGTGGTATGGCAGAGAACGCAGGGAGCTTGGCAGAGAACGCAGGGAGCTTGGCAGAGAACGCAGGGAACACACAGGGAGCATGGCAGAGAACGCAGGGAGTATGGCAGAGAACGCATGGCAGAGAACGCATGGCTGAGAACGCAGGGAGTATGGCAGAGAACGCATGGCAGAGAACGCAGGGAGTATGGCAGAGAACGCAGGGAGTATGGCAGAGAACGCAGGGAGTATGGCAGAGAACGCATGGCAGAGAACGCAGGGAGTATGGCAGAGAACGCATGGCTGAGAACGCATGGCTGAGAACGCATGGCTGAGAACGCAGGGAACACGCAAGGAGCATGGCAGAGAACGTAGGGAGCATAGAAGGAAACATGGCAAGGAGCATAGAAGGAAACATGGCAGGGAGCATAGAAGGAAACATGGCAGGGAGCATAGAAGGAAACACGGCAGGGAGCATAGAAGGAAACACGGCAAGGAGCATAGAAGGAAACACGGCAAGGAGCATAGAAGGAAACACGGCAAGGAGCATAGAAGGAAACACGGCAAGGAGCATAGAAGGAAACACGGCAAGAAGCATAGAAGGAAACACGGCAAGAAGCATAGAAGGAAACACATGGCAAGGAGCATGGAACGAAACACATGGCAGGGCAGGCCGCATGGAACGAAACACATGGCAGGGCAGGCCGCATGGCAGGGAGGAGGGCATTGCAGGGAGCGTAGAAGGAAACATGGCAAGAAGCATAGAAGGAAACACGGCAAGAAGCATAGAAGGAAACACATGGCAAGGAGCATGGAACGAAACACATGGCAGGGCAGGCCGCATGGAACGAAACACATGGCAGGGCAGGCCGCATGGCAGGGAGGAGGGCATTGCAGGGAGCGTAGAAGGAAACATGGCAAGGAGCATAGAAGGAAACACGGCAAGGAGCATAGAAGGAAACACGGCAAGGAGCATAGAAGGAAACACGGCAAGAAGCATAGAAGGAAACACGGCAAGAAGCATAGAAGGAAACACGGCAAGAAGCATAGAAGGAAACACATGGCAAGGAGCATGGAACGAAACACATGGCAGGGCAGGCCGCATGGAACGAAACACATGGCAGGGCAGGCCGCATGGCAGGGAGGAGGGCATTGCAGGGAGCGTAGAAGGAAACATGGCAAGAAGCATAGAAGGAAACACGGCAAGAAGCATAGAAGGAAACACATGGCAAGGAGCATGGAACGAAACACATGGCAGGGCAGGCCGCATGGAACGAAACACATGGCAGGGCAGGCCGCATGGCAGGGAGGAGGGCATTGCAGGGAGCGTAGAAGGAAACATGGCAAGGAGCATAGAAGGAAACACATGGCTAGGAGCATAGAAGGAAACACATGGCTAGGAGCATAGAAGGAAACACATGGCAAGGAGCATAGAAGGAAACACATGGCAAGGAGCATAGAAGGAAACACATGGCAAGGAGCATAGAAGGAAACACATGGCAAGGAGCATAGAAGGAAACACATGGCAAGGAGCATTGAAGGAAACACATGGCAAGGAGCATTGAAGGAAACACATGGCAGGGCAGGCCGCGTTGCAGGGAGCGTAAAAGGAAACACGGCAAGGAGCGTAGAAGGAAACACGGCAAGGAGCGTAGAAGGAAACACGGCAAGGAGCGTAGAAGGAAACACGGCAAGGAGCGTAGAAGGAAACACGGCAAGGAGCGTAGAAGGAAACACGGCAAGGAGCATAGAAGGAAACACGGCAAGGAGCATAGAAGGAAACACGGCAAGGAGCGTAGAAGGAAACACGGCAGGGAGCGTAGAAGGAAACACGGCAAGGAGCATAGAAGGAAACATGGCAGAGTATGGCAGGGAAGGCCGCATGGCAGGGAGCATGGCAGGGAACACACAGGGAGCACACTGGGAGCATGCAGGAAGCATGCAAGGAGTATGCAAGGAACGTAGTGGGGAACATGGCAGGGAACATGAATAAATGAATGACCATGAAAGAATGAACAGAACAACAGGATGCCTGCATGGCGGGACGCCTGGATGACAGAATAAATAACAGAGGATGCTTAGGGATGATGCACATAAATGAATGAGTGACCAAGAGGGAATGAACAGGACAGGACGCGGGCTTAATGAGACTTGAATGAGATTGAATCCACCACCAGTATTCGTAGTTAGATTACCTTTAAGATGAGCATTAGGCGGCTAAGATGAAAAGTAAGAGCAGATATGTGAGGCATGCTGATGATAGCCATCACCTACGATTGGGCTCCACAAGCGTCTGCTGTTGCGCAGCTCACATCCTGAATGCTGAAATAACTCTAGATGAAAGGTCACAAGATTAACGATTTCTTTGACAATTTCACGAATCTGCAAACCAACTGTTTTTAGAATCCTCCAAAACTTACGGATGCACATCCGTAAAATTTAACGCATCTACAGACAAAATACATTATAGAAAGTGTGTTCCAAATCCGGACGGGAAGCATGCCAGACCAGAAGGAAAGTTCAGAACAGCAACTCTTAACCAGAGTATCCTGTTCTAGGAGGGAAGGAAACGGAATTAGTGAGCTCAAGCTGCCTGGAAATAAAAACGTGACTCTTGAAATGATGCACCTGCGAGATTGAGGTGACCGAGCGAGGAGAGCAGCTGACGCTCAGAAATAACTGATATGAGAATAAAACTGATATCCAGAATTCGAGAGCTTGTCTGCAGGCAAAAGCCATCATGGAACTAGGTTAAGATCAATACGTAGAACTCAATGCAGGCTGACAGGTTTAGTTTGAGAAAATAACTGGGAATAGTGAAAAGAATATCTATAAGAAGAAAACATCCAGAAAATGAAGGACCATTAAACACGGTTAACACTTCTTAAGACATAATCGATAATGTTTGCTTAGCTCATAAATACGTAGAGTGCTAAACGCATACCAAATGCTGTTATGAATCGATTAGCTATTTAGCTTATTCCATGTCATTTGGATGAATTTAATAATTTAATTCAGATTCTGCACTGCATCCTGCTGACTGATGATCTCGTTGCTTAGTAGCTTTAGTTAGCCTCACAACTGCAGAGAGGATCCGTAATTGAAAATAGTATCAACCAGACAACAGCACCTTCAGTGATGCTCTCCGGTTATTCATCTTGAATGAATCCTTGAACCTAAAAGAAGAAATAGACAATCCCTAAATACATGAGCAAGTTGCTGTTAAAGATCGCCCAATACTCAAACCATCCCCCACAGCCATCCGTACGTAGGGTCCCAGCTGACATTCAGATAATACCTACTAACTAAACCTTAAATAACTTTAACATGTATCATTTCACAACACCTGAATAATTGATTGGCAAAACATTGAAATGACAAGAGTGACAGAAGTGGCCTGGTCAGCATAAATGAGAAGTCTGAACCCAATACAGACCAGTCCAAGCAGATGCCAAATTGCACCAGAGTTGCAGCGGTTTAATAACGATTGGTATCAATTGCTGAATTTTAAAATGCACTTCATACTCCAACCAGTAGGTGGCAGCAATGCCACCACAAGCCCGGTGGCTACCGGCAACACCAGAAGAAGAAGAAAACGAAAACAAACATGGGTGAATACATATTACCTGAGCTGGCTCCGAACGCATTAGCGAGTGAATGAGAGAGTAGATCCGGCGGAAAAGATGCGGCCGGGACGAGCGGCAAGGTGGCGCCGCAAAGCCGATGAGAACCAGAGAAGGTCCCGGATGAGTCGGCGGATCCGCGAACCAAGAGCCTGCCCCACGGGATCAGTTTGAGAAAGACCCCCGGCGCGCTATGAAGCGAAGCTGACCGGAACTTAGGCAGAGTTGCGACGCGTCTGCGTTGCTTGCGAGTTCTTTGCGCCAGGAACCGGAGCTGACGAAAACAGAGGTTGGAAAGGAAGATGTGCAGCTAGACGGTATTCCTATGGCAGGAGGATTTCAGGATAAGTTATTGTCTCTTGAAACCGGTCGACAGAGTCCAAACCGGACACGCGCAGCCACTGCTTGCTCGCTGAGGACAAGGCCGAGATGAGGATGTGGAGTTCTTTTTAAGATGAACCCAGGATGCTGATTGGCTTTGAGGAGGAGCAGTTCAAAGCTGATTGGCTTGCGTTGGAGGCGGATGAGTCCCTGATTGATGGAGGTAGGCAATAGTGTTTCTTCAGTCTGAATTTTCGCTAAAGCTGCATCACTACATCATCTACTTCACATCTGTATTCACATTCAGGATAAATTAATCCTATGATCATACAAGGCCAACCCCAAGCTGGACAATTCAGGACACACAACCAACACTATAGCTGTGTCTCAATTCGGCGGCTGCGTCCTTCGAAGGACGCATTTTAAGGCCGGTGACGTCACAGCGATGCGCGGAGGCTGTCCCATTTGGCCAAAATTTTGAGGATGCTTAAAATGCAGCCTTCAAATGCGTCCTCCTTTTCCCCGAATTCTGAGGATGCATCGCTACCATCCTTAGTGGCCTCGCCTGCCATAAGATTTCCCAAGGTGCTTTGCTCGCTTTTTTTTTTTAGTAGTTGAAGAAAAAAAAGAAAGAAGGCGGATTTTCATCAAGACTGGAAAGCAGCAGCGGCGCTGGCAGTAGTGCTGAGTACAGCTTTAAATGTAAGTAGTTTGTTTTTATTTTTTTAACTGAACATCTATTAAAATACATGACGGTAACGGAGCCACCGGAATTTGTAGGACCAGCTGAAGCTAAAGCTTAGAGCTAATCTGTTGATACGAGACGTTCAACAACATTAAAATTTTAACCTACATCTTATTGTAACTGCACTGATAACTGTGTCCCTCACAAATTCGATCAATTTATTCTCATACAGTTTATTACAAATGATTAGAACTGTCAAAGCTTAATGCAGCTGAAGAAATAACATCAGTCCAGCTGTACTGGGCTGTCAATACTGCAAAAGTTTTGTTTGAATACTCAATAACGTATAGTTAATTTACAGTACAGTATAATAAGGTTTAAAGTATAATTCACTTGAAGAACAACACCGGCGTAATTATACAGAACAGTCATTTTGCCTGTTGACATAAGAGAAATATGCTTTACATGTCATTTTGTTCTAGGGGGAGCAGGGAGCATACAGAGGAGTTGATAAAACTCCGTGGGCAAAATGACCACCTCTTTACCGGGGCCAAAAACACTGCCGCAGTCGGATGAAGGTAAGAGTTGAGACATAATTCCATATACATGTTGCATTTGTATGTAAAAGTCACACAAGTTCAAAGAAGTCCTGTTCAAACACCAACGTACAAATATAATCTTTTGATCACATCAAATGATGCCCAGATGTCACTTTTTTTAATCTTATAGTTGTGATAGTAGTGATCCTTGTGTGTTTATCTCTTCTCATTTCTCTTGTTTAGAACAATCCTGCAAAAAACGGGTCTGGAGGGTGAAGTTGAGCCACAACAGGCCAGAAAAAAGTGGGACAACTTGAAAAAAAAAAAATACAAAGGATGTTCAGGTTTGGGTAATGTAATGAAATACACACACACACACACATATATATATATATGTGGCCAAATATATATATATATATATGAAACACTCCTTTTTTCTAGCTTCAAAGAAACACTACAGAAAATTGCATCTGTTGACACAAATTGTTTTCCTCTACTTTAGGAATGCAAAGATCCAGGGACAGGGCAGGGGGTCAGTGGGAAGCCTACTGCTGCCACCCGGCCATGGTTTATCCTCAGGTTCTGTGTTGCTGTTATTGTTAAATTAAATTAATAAATTGTTTATAAAAGTTATTGTTGTTTGTGTGTTCTTAAAGTCTTTTAATCTGTTACATTATCCGTTTCATCACTTCTTTACAATTTAAGTAAACTTAGAACAACTTCTCAGTGACGACATCAATTTATTTTTAGAGAAACAAGTATTTACAATAAACTATCAAAAACATTTTAACAATTTACATTAGATTTTAAAAGTAACTACTACAACTATTTACAGAAGATATAAAATAAATATTACTAAAGAACATATATACAATTTTGACTGAGCAGGAGTCCCTGGTGGTGCTGCTGGACTGGATGGGATGCCACACAGATGACTTTGGAGTCTTCTGACTGCGAGTGGGACATCATCTGGGGGGTGGGGGATGCCTCTCTCCACTGTTCACCACATCGTCCATCAGGGTTTGCAGGGCTGACCCAACTGACCGCTGCCATGTTCCTAAAAAGTTTAAGAAGATGCAGAAAATTACTTTACTACAACTGTTTTCATAACCCTTACATGAGAAAAGCTAAAAAGTGATTATACTTGCCATCTAAATGTAATCGTGGTCGGGTAGAACCTCCTCCAGGGCAGACACCTCAGCAGACAGCTGGTCCCACCAAGGAGCACCACTGACTGCCTCCAACACGTTCTCCCTCTCCTCATCCTCTGGCATGTCGTCCTGCACTTTATCGTCTGGGGTTATGATGTCACCGGCTCCCAGGCAGATGTTGTGCATTTAAGTTGATGCAGCAGTACATCGGCCTTGTCTGGATAGAGACATGAAGATTAAGAACAACAGGATTAGATGATAGCAATTTCATTTTAGCTGATATAATTCTAGTGAATGTTAACCGCTTAACGCCTGGTGTTGCAAATTTGTGACCAAACAATTCTGGCCTTTACTTATTTTACTTCATCTAGATCCACTATTTAACTTTTTTTTTTTACGTTATATATTTAGATTTATTTTTCCTGTTTTATTTTTTAGTTATATAATTACAAATAAAATCAGGCAGTAAGGGGATAACAATTTAGACAAATAATGATTTATTTCTCAATATTAGTTTTATTTGGCTTCTCAACACATTAGTGATACTGAAAGTAGTGATTTAAGTCAGTTATTTACAGGGTTTGTACACATTTAACTATTCAATTCAAATTACTAAAGTTACAAACATAAGCTTATATCAAGTCTTACAAATAAATATAACATTTTATATTTAAACATATTCGTCAATCTGCTGACAAGCGTTTGTTTAATAACTGGTATATTATGATCAGTAGCAGGTCCCTGTGGGTGAAAATAATAGCAGGTAAATGTTACCTCTCCACTGCGCTCTCCCAGCCTGAGAAAAATTCGTCGCCGGTTTTGCTGCCGCCGAAGCCGTGTAAACCGACTCTCCTCCTCCAATAACAAGTAAATAAAAAAAATAATTCAATATCCATTTTTTTGCGTCGTTTATCGGCGCTGGTGCTGGTTTTCCCCGGGCTTGGGGTAGACGTGATGACGTCGTGTCGCAACCAGGAAGTGCTCCAAAGGCTAGACCGTCCCATTTACCAACGGCTGAGGATCCTCCGGAGCATCCTCCGATGGCTGCGTCCTCCTAAGGCTGAGTAGGCTGGGTCCTTCGAAGGACGCAGCCGCCGAATTGAGACACAGCTTATGATGACGTCAGACATTTTAATTTAACACAGATCTCACAGTACAATAATCAGTCTCTGCTTTGCCCCCCCCCCCCCCCCCACGACCTTTATCAGAAAAAAACATAACTTTATTTTAAAGATGATCACTTTTTAATCAGAAAAATGTTATTAAAGTTTTGCATAAATTTAAACATTGTTGAAGGTAATCTTGGCTGCTGTACCTTTCTGTCTGGCAGATGTTTTTGGGTTGGAGTAAATTGAGTCCATAGATCCACAGGAGGCTTTTTAACATGTTTCTACTACGACTCGCTTCTATAATGTTCCTTCACATCGCGCTCCACTCTGTGTAAAAATAAAAAATAACTTTATAAAAGCTCTCTGAGAATCGTCTTTCTCTGGCCTCACCCAATTAGATCCTGTTCTCCTGTTTATTTTTTACATTTTTTTGACACAGTTTCCTTAATAATCTGTTTGCATCTTCTTATGATTCCGGGTCTGTTTCCTGTGGCTTCACCACGGCCCGTCTCCCTGGTCCAGGAATTTGGTCACAAAGGAAGAAACAATTATCAGAGACCAAACACTTGTACATTTATTTCATTTTGGAATTCCAAAAAGGGAGACAACACTTACAAACTTTTACCATCACCTTCATGTAGCCTATTACCCCCAAAGTGTCTTCTGCGCGGTCCTAAGCTGTTGTCTCATCGTCCAACCCCAAACATGTCCTTTTAACAACACCTCAAGGACTCCCAAAGGGGTTGGATTAACAACCCTGCAGACATTCAATCTCCAGCAGACATATGCTTTCTGACACTTCAGCCATTAGTTGGAAGTAACTGACCTGGCCAGTTTCTAGGAGTTAACTAAGCTAATATTGAGAATGATGAGATAGTTCTGAAAACAGTAGTATTCTGCAAAGCCCCCATAAATAACTCCTGTACTGGTCTGCACCTGGAGTCTTAGTGGAGCTATTAACTTAAAAATGATTATATATTTTGCATAATAATCTAAATCCTTGTGATTTTATCTAACGAGTGTCCTGGTGAGCAGCGGCTCATTAGATGGACGCTGCTGCATGTTGACTGGCAGCCGCTCTGACTGCAGCTCTGCCTTCTTTGCTTCAGAAAAGAGCAGCTGGAATAATTCGTTTTTTTAGGGTTAGGGAACATTGTTTCACATTCTGAAAGGGTTAGATAAAGAAAAAAAATGGGCAGAGATCCATCGCAGCGACGGAGAACTTTAACCCTGCTCTAAAAGCAGCTTTTTCTCAGAGACATGAATTACCTGACACAGCCGACCAATAAGAGACAAAGACACTTCACCTGAATTGCTGCTGGCGGTGGTCAGAGGGCCCGGTGGCGCCGATGTGTGGCAGCCTGGCCTCTGTCAGTCTGGCCCAGGGCTAACAGGTACCTGAAGCTGAAAATGTGGGACTGTCCCTTTAAGAGGAGCAGCAGGACGCCGTGCACGCTGCGGCTCTGTGTGCACGTTCACACGTTTCCTGTGTCAAAATAAAAGTCCAGAATAGGAAGAAGCTGTGATGTGGAAATGTTCCATGTGGTTCTGTTGTTGGTGTTGGTTCAGCTTCTGGTTTGGTGCCGCAGGAGTTTAGCTAGAAAATGAAAAACTGGTCTTCAGTCTGTCCAAGTCAGCAGTTTGGAAGTAAAGAAGCTGATTTTAGTCCCAGACTGTCAGCGTCGGCTCTTCTTTCATTCTCAACGTATTTTCAAGGTTTGGAAAGATGGAGCAAAAATATCATTTCATCATTGCTTTGAGTTTCTGCTGCTGATTTATTCAACTAAATAACAAAATCTGTCATTTAAAAACATGTCAAAAAGAAGATGGAAATATTTTACTGTAAATTAGGACTTTTTGAAAGTCAGTGTTGATTGAAAAAATCTGTTTTATTGAAAAAAGCATCAGAGTTTTATTGAAATATTGAAAATTGATCAGAGGAACAAAAGAGAATGAGCAGCAAATGAATCAAACACAGAAGAAGAAAATCTGTTTATTTCACATTAAAACACATGAAGTAGAACTGCAGCAAATCAACAAAAGGAAGATTTAACATGTGAATGTAAAATGTGTTTAGAAAAATAGGAGCTGACAGAAAAAGATAATGTCCAGAGATTGAGAAAAACTGGCCAACATTTCAATGAAATCTGACTGATGAATGAAAGTAAAAAAACAAGAGAGAAAGTCAACATGCTGATATTCAGAGTGAAGCTTTGACTGGAAACAGGCAGAAAAACAACATGTGGATCCTGGAATAATCCCAGCTTCCATCTTTAAAGGACTGGAAGAGGAAGAAGTTTCCAAGGAATCATTTAGAAGAGTTTCACAAAGAAACAAATTGAATCCATGAATGTGAAAACGTGTTTCTGAGTGAAAGAGACAGACATGAACAGAATGAACTATCTGTTCAACAGGGAGAGGCTTTCTCTGACAGGAGGAGACTCTTTAGACCCAATCAGCACAGAAACACTGAGGAACCAGAACTGGACCACAAGAACCCAAAGCCAGGAAGCAGAGGTTCAGTGAATGTGGTGTTGAAGGTGTGGAGGTGGATCAGTGAGTCAGAGGAGACTCTGTAGAAGGACAGAATACCAGCAGGACAGTCCACATACACTGCTACTCTGCTGGAGACGGAGGAGGAGGAGGAGGAGATAGATGTTTCTCTGTCATTGTGACAGACAGAGTAACCATGACGATCAGAGCAGATCAGACTCCAGGACTGATCATTCCATCCAAACACACAGTCATCAAGGTCTCCTTTCCTCCTGATTCTTCTGTAACTCACTGAAATATAAACTCTTCCTCTCCACTCGACCTCCCAGTAACAGCGACCAGTCAGACCAGTTCTACACAGCAGCTGAGGAAGATCAAATCTGTCTGGATGATCAGGATATGACTGAAGCTCCTCCACATGGGTCACCTTCCTGTTGTCTTCGGACAGTTTGAGGTCTCTGCTCACTGTGTTTGTGTCGATTGTGAGTTGACAGGAATCTGATGGAGAGAACAAAGACAATCCAGCTGCAGTTATTGATCATTTATTGACACTTTGATGATGACTCCTGAATGAGTGATGGACAGTTTGAAGATGGTTGAATGTGAGCTGCTTTGTTGTCATGAATCAAATAAAAACACACTTACACTTCCTCAGACCTGGTGTCAACCATCGGACTCCAGCAGGCTCCACCCTGAAAGGAGGAGGGGGGTCAGACCATCAGTCTCTTTCAGCAGCAAACATGGACATTACATGTCTCTCAGACACACATTGTCCTCCACTGAGAAAGGACCAGTCCAACATTTGGACACGTCCACTTGTAAAAATCCAGAGAAAGAAAGAAGAGCTGAGAGCAGACAGACACCTGGGCTCTAATGATGATGATGATGATGATGATGATGATGATGAAACATTACAACCTGCAGTGGATTTAGTGTCGCTGTGGGAAATTCTCGTGCTCTGTGCTGCAGCGCTCTGATTGGCTGAGAGCAGAAATGGAGCAGGTTTTAAAAGAGAAGGGCCGACCTCTTCATGAACTAAGTGACCCTCTGTGGCTGGCAGACCTGGCATCTTTAGTTGATCTTACGCATCGTCTGAATACACTGAACAAGAAGCTACAAGGCAAAGAACAGCTGGTGCCACACCTGTATGCACACCTGAAAGCCTTCTGGGTAAAGCTCCGCCTCTTTGAGACACAACTACGAGGCTTTAATGCTGCACACTTCCCTGCTCTGTCTGAAATCACGTCTGCTTTTCCAAAGGCCGACCTTTCTGCTAAAAAGGAGAAATATGTGTCTGTGATTGCATCTCTGGTGACAGAATTCAACCAGCGTCTCCAAGACTTTTCTGTCATTGAAAAACAAATCCAGCTGTTCTCCACCTCCTTCCTGGTGGATGCAGAAGAAGTGGAAGAGAGTCTGCAGTTAGAACTGATTGAAATGCAATGTGATGATTCTCTGCAGAGTCAACATCAGCTTCTCTCCCTCCCTGAATTCTTTCAGAGTTTGGATAATGCCAAGTTTCCTCTGATGAGACGCCACGCAGAAACAATGATGAGCCTGTTGGGCTCAACATCCAGATGTGAACAAAGATTTTCTCTGTTAAATCAGATCAAAAGCAGACTGAGAAGCAGAATGACTGACAGCATCTCTGTGAAGTCCTTCGTGTCTCAACCACCAAACTTTCTGCTGACATGTCAGCCATCCTTCAATCAAAAGACAGCATCACTGCTCCCACTGACTGCAATGTTCTTCACATTATAGCTGACTTAGAAATACACACAGTATTCATGTGGCAACATGGCACCTCTAGTGTGGCCCTTTGCTTAGTTTTCTGGATTTGGCCCTCACTAAAAAAGTTTGGACACCCCTGGTATAAAGTGTTAATGTTCCCCTTTTATTTAGGAAGATAAAAAAGGTGAATAAAATAAATCTACTTTAGGACCTTTAAATGACATAAAGACAAGTAACAAGTGCTTCTCTGCATAAAACACTAAAATAAAAACACTCAGGGTGTAAATCTAAAATTACATTTCAATAATATTTGCTTAAATGCTGATTAATTAAAGCTAAAGCCAGCAAACACCAAGCTAACCCTACGTTGCAGGCCTGTTTCCATGCTTGTGAATATGGAGACCAAACTCAGTGGTCGCTTCACTCAAAGAGCAAATAATAAACTAAAAAGGTCCCTTGTACCAGATGAATAATAATCCTAACAGAAACGCTCTGCTCCGTTTAGTCCTCCTCTCCTGTGGAAAAAACTCAGCTCCCACAGTCACGGCTCTGACTCCAACACTAGGCCACCTGCTTTATAAGTTTGATTTTTATTTATTCTGCATTATTTTAACTACATGCGCTGTGTTTCTGTGCCTCAACGCTCTTACTGCTCCTCTCTCCTCCCTTCCCTCAGACCCAGGTGCTTTTATCAGCGGCCAGCCTTCAAAACATGAATCACTACGTTTAATGTCCTTCCACTCGTACCAAAATGTCCCAATTAAAGTCAATAGGAGAGTCAGTAGCTGTGTTTCATGCTATTTTGTTTTTAACGACACAGAACCAGCGGTGCTAAAATGGAATGCTGCCTTGCTCGTTAATTCAGGCGAGCATAATTACGTTAAATGTAATTTAGGTGTGGACTTTTAAGGGTCATTTTAAGGAAATTGTAACATCAGGGGCTTCAGCTCAGACCCATTATTCCTCCTCTTCCCTCTAAAGGAGCCCTTTACACTATTTATTTATCCATTTTTCCCACTTTTTATTCCTCGCGTGCAGAGCACCAATGGGGCTAAAATCTGCCCACCTCACCGCCTCAAACTGATATCATTAGTATAAATTATGCTGATACCAGACGTTACCAAAAAAGTATTTTTTTTCTACAGTCACTTAGGAACCAGAGAGACGCAGAGCTTGAAAAGCTGCGCCTTTACTCATCAACTCTGGGGCTGCCATGCATAAAAAGTGCTATATTTCCTGTAGGATTCCCCAATAAAGACTATTAGTGGCTAAAAGTGAAGCAGAAAGTCATTATTCCGTCCGCTCTGACCACAAACAAAACGCTCAGAGAACAACTTTAAACTGAGCCTTCAGCTTGGTAATTACGCACCAGAGCGCCCTGAGGAGAGCAATAGAGGAGATTTGTCTGGTCAGAGCAGAGACTGAGATGAGAAACCTGTCGCTGTGAAAGGTGATGAAGGTTATAAACTGTAACAGGCTAGAAGTTCATGGAGCTGAAAAGAGGGAAACATCAGCAGCTGGATCAGCATAAAGACGCAGCGTGAACCCCTGAGTGCTTTAAGTGTTCCTGCTGAGGGGAAAATGTCAGACCATACAGGCTTGATGAAACTCAGCCTTATTCACCAATGTGGTTATAGATCTACACTGATAAACAAACCCATAGATTAATGTGTAACAGTGTAATAATACGGTCAATAAAATAAAACTATTTCATTTTATTCAGTATTATTTAAACAGTTGTGGGTTTTTTCTGTTTTAACCCACTAACTGAATACTAACATGTTAACACTTCTTTTTCACTTTTTAACAAAATACACGTTTACTTCCATGTCTGGTCGGATAAAAATGAGACGGAGCTGACTGAACCACTGATCTCTATTTATTCACTGGATTGGTCGT
This sequence comes from Fundulus heteroclitus, assembly GCF_011125445.2. Taxonomy (NCBI): domain Eukaryota; kingdom Metazoa; phylum Chordata; class Actinopteri; order Cyprinodontiformes; family Fundulidae; genus Fundulus; species Fundulus heteroclitus. Next base: position 255,147 of record NW_023396524.1, read on the forward strand.
ATATAATACACGTCACTGTGAAGCCACCAGCCACCATATTGGTACTCCCTATTTTCCTCCAGTAACTAGGGAATATGTTACTGGAGGAATGTTCAGGGAGGCTTAAGACTTTTAAAATGTTGAATGCCATATACTTTTATGTTATGTTCTAAAACTATCAAGTACTGAGAAAGTCATGTGCTGAAATATTTTGCATGTTATTTACTTATATATAAAAAACATTTATAAATATATAAATAACAATATACAAAAACACATATATATATATATATATATATATATATATATATATATATATATATATATATATATATATATATATATAAAATGAATAACATGTAAATATTTCAGCACCTAATTTTCTAGTAGTTGATAGTGTTAGTACATCCACTGACTGTAGAATTACCTGTGAAACAGCCAGAAAACTGCTTGTTGTTGCAACCAAATCCTATGGGGTTCTGTGAGAGTAGGGAGTAGCAAGATGGCGGCCAGTGACTTCAGTTTTTCGGGCCAATCAGCACTCCAGTGAATAAATAGAGAGTAGACTGGAACAGGGTTTCTGTAAGCTCTGCCCCCAGACCCCCAAAAATTAACATATTCTCTCTCTTAACTTTTGGTCCTTGTCTCCAACGTTTCCAGAGGTCCTCTAAACGCTTCCGGGTGGCTCAGAGTTCTACACTTCTCACATGTACAGTTATTAAAATTAACTACAACTATGCAAATAGATGTTTAAACACATTGTAAACATATTTTAAAGATGAATACTTTTAATAAAGCAAAAATAAATTAATTAACCATGTTTAAACTATTTCTTATTTATTAGTGTTTACTTCATAGACTTTTTACTACAGCTCTTATTTAACTAGCCCAGGGGTTTTCAAATTCATTGAATGTGAGCCTCCCCTTGGAATAGTTAAAGATAAGTAGCAAATTCATAAACAATTGTTTTCAACAGCAGACAAACTGAACTAAACAGACGCCAACGTCAAACTGAACTCACGTCAACAGGAGACGTCAACTGAAATAATAAAAATTAAAAAAAATAACCTGAATTTAACAGACGTCAACATATTCCATATTGTGATTTACTTTTTAGGCCAATTATACACAATTTAAACCTGTTGTTTTTTTAACAACCATGTTCTCAAGCATTCTCAATGCGAACAATGAGGACGCGCCTTTGATGTGCAAAGCTGTTCTGTTGGGTTGTAGAGAAGAAAGAAACAGCAGCAAGTCATCCTGCACTTGTAGCCATGACCAATATTAGTTTTTGATCAGGATGAGAGAGGAAAACCCACATTCACACAGGTAAGTGGAGGTGAAGGGCATCAGGACTCATGGCTTTGGTGGACATATGGGGAAACTCGCTCTGACACTCAATCAGAATCGCGTAATCGTCATTTCCACCATTCTCTGTTTTAAGTCCGCATTTGAGCTGAGCTCAACAAGAGCCTCCTCCTCTTGGATGCTCAGTTCATCACGGACTGTGGGTGGGGAAGAGAAGGGGTTTCTGACCCACTGGTTTCCCAGTGGCTCCTCTCCAAAATACTGTCAGAACTGATCATTCAGCCCGTTCAGATGCTGATGACCAGTTTCACAGTTGAGCTGCAGCGCTGTCTTATATTTCTTAGCGCCTCCCCTGCAACTCTTTGGCGCCCCCCAGGGGAGGAGCGCCTCACCTATTGAAAACCACTGATCTAGGCTACATGGTCCTGATCCAAGCTGGATGAGTTCTGAATGGATGGATCTGAGGCTTCAAAGCAGCTTTTAAAGCCAACATATCACCAGAACCCAGTTCTTCATTGTTGGGTCTCACCTCAGACGGTCAGAGGGACCAACAAAGTTCTACCTCTTCAATCTGCTCCTCACTGCAGCCTTAAAATGCAGATCAACTGATTGGTTGAAGGCAGAACCTCCATCCTACAACTGGTGGTGCTGAAAGTTTGGGCCAGGTACCAAATGGAGAGAAGAACCAACCTGACCAGACTTTAAATGAATGTGTTCGATAGGCGTTGGGAACCTGCAGTAATGTTACTGATGCAATAAAACTAAAGGTAGTAATTAGTAATTGGATCACTGTTAGATGGAGGATCTGAGACTTTGTGACAACACAGCTCTGACCCAATACTGGTTGATGATCTGGTTGATCTTTTTCTCTTTTTGTTGTTTAGAAAATGAAAAAACTCAATAAAATTTAATTTAAAAAGGGTTTCATCATGTGAATCTCACTGGTGAACTTCTCTTTCACAAATATATTCTGAGTTCCTAGTCAGCACCATTAAATACCCTCCGCCCTTTAATTTTCCCTGTGAGCCGTTCTTAGTGAGGAGAATATTACAGAAAACTGGGAAATGATCTCTGCCTGCAGACGAGTCGTTTAATAAATCCCATTTCACAACCAGCTGAAATATTCCTGGACACTAGTGTTAAATCAAGGAATGATCCATTTCATGGACGAACATCTGTTCTGGTCCATCTTCTATCATTCAACAGAATAAATTATTAGCCTCTAAATGTTCTTCTACCATTTCTCCATTTCCATCTGGTCTGTTTCCTCCCCATAATATTCCATGTGCATTAAAGTCACCACAGAGAGATCTAACAGGACAAGTATAGACACAAGTCCATTATCTGAGGCCATGAGATTATCATTAGTGACCTTCACCAGAGCTGTTTCAGTGCTATGATGAGCTCTAAAGCCTGACTGAAACTCCTCAAGTAGGTCATTACTTTGTAAATGTTCACAAAGTTGATTAGCAACTACTTTTTCAAGAATTTTAGATAAGAAAAGAAGATTAGATATAGGTCTGTAATGTATTAACTCATCTTCATCAAGAGAAGGTTTCTTAAGTAAAGGTTTAATAACAGCTACTTCAAAAGCCTGTGGTACATATCCATTTAATAAGGATAGATTAATCATGTCTAAAATAGGGCCACTGATCAAAGGGAATATCTCTTTAAACAACTTGGTTGGGATTGGGTCTAACATACAGGTAGAAGGTTTAGATGAAGCTAGAATTTTAGACCTTATATTCAATAGACCACATATAATTGTTTTATTTTTTGGTTAAAGTTGAGTCATATTGATGTTTATTAGATTTTTATGATTTGCACCTTTTAAATCTGCCTTTGATCTTTTCAGTTTTGGCCGTGGGAAAGACACCGTCTCAATAGGATAATGAGTGGGTAACAGTACAGAAGCTGCAGAGAGAAGTGTTAAACTACGGCTCTGCTTCCTGGTCTGGACCCTGGGTTGTCAGCATTTAGGAGACATTAGGGGACAGAAACATTCAGACGTTTCTCGCCTTTGAATTAAATAACATACAAAGACAAAGATGCATCTTTTCTCTTAATTAAAAATTAGTGGTGTGCTTACTTAATTGATAATTATTAATATCCACTACGAGAGCATCATGCTGAGCCTACCAGGATTTGCATCATCATCTTGAATCTTCCCACTGTGGGACGCTGCATTAAACTATTCCTAATTAACCTTTAGACTTATTTAAATAAACTGCAATTATTCTAACTGCAAGTGATAAGAGGAGTAGGAGAGGGATAGGTGGGATTTAATTGAAGAGGTTTGATTTATGATCTGTAAAATCAGTTCAAACTTTGTCATAAAGTACCTCTATACCTTTATTCCTCCATACCTGAGAGATTCCAGTCTCCAGCGTGGATCCTTCAGTCCAGCCGACAGCAGCTTCACTCCTAAGTCTCCTGGATGATTGTAGCTCAGGTCCAACTCTTTTAGATGGGAGGGGTTGGAGCTCAGAGCTGATTTCAGAGAAACACAGCCTTCCTCTGAGACCAGACATCCTGACAAGCTGCAGACACACGATTCAACACAAGATGTTGTTTTAATAAGCAAAAAATAGAAATCAAACTGTATTTTCTTCTGTAGGTTATAAAAAGTAACATCTGACACATTTAAATGGATGAATCCTGATTAGAGCTTCACTGGGTTGGAAACTGCAAACTGACACAAACTCCCATCTGAGGACAGATCCAGTCTTTCAGTGCGCTCTCTTTCTTCTACTCTTTGTTAAACTTTTTCCCATATTTTCACCACTTACTGCATCTCATTCTCTTGCTGTCTCATCACTAGTTTCCCTGTCACTCTGGGCTCTGGCCTGTGTGTGTTTGGCATGTGCTGAATCAACTCTGGTGGATGTGATGACCAGAAAACTGGGACATGGAAAGGACAAACTATCTACCACTGATATTCCGCTTTATTGTGGGAAACTGAGAGATAATTAAATTATTTCTCTCAGACAGAAAGTCAAGCCCAAACAAACAACTTCACCTTCAAAAACACTGGGTCCTGGTTGTGGGAGTAGTTGAGCAGTTGTGGTGTTGCCTGTGCACAAATAATCTTTTCTGTCTTTTTCTTTTGACTCATTGCCAGGTTATGGTGGAGCAGGTAGTGACTATATGGAATACAATAAAAACTAATCTGATTGTTTTTAAATTACTTAATCCAAATGCCATTTTTTGGGTTTAATCCATCTTTTTAACAAACATCTAAATATCTTACTTAATGGGATCTGGGGCTGTTTCGAAAACATCCAGGGCTTCAGACCATTTTGGTAGAACAAGAGCTTTTTCTTTTCTCTCACTTCTTCAGCTTCCAGCTCTACTTTGATAGCTCTGCTTCATCTTTCTCTGTTCTCATCTCTCCTGCTGCGCAGTCAGCACACTGCATTCTGGGATCTTTTATGTGCTCAGACAGAATAATACATTTTAGTAAATGGAAAGGGGAGCAGCAGTTGATGATGCATTATGTTACATTTTTCTGTTACCTGTGTGATTGTAAATCTTAATTATTTTATTTAAACATACATAAATAATTAATGGGTAGTGTTAAACTGCTGGGTAACCAGTGGGTCCCCTTACTGGTGGGGGCCCAGGTGGTTGTTTTCAGCTTCTCTGCATTGAGGTAACGTATAGTTGTCTGTTTATGAATATATCAGAATCAGAATGTTTATTATTGTCATTGTATATCATGTTCCACACATGTACAACAAGAATAAAGCCAGCTCCAACCAGTGCACTCATATCAAAATGCCAGATTATCAAAAATATATACAGTACAATATATAGTAGTGTTATGTACATTAGAGATATAATATATGTTGCTGTATAGATTGTTAAATATGTGTGTAAATATTTCAGGACAGAAACTGTAAATATTGTACAGTGTCAAAATTACAGTTTTTTTGAATGATGAATAATGACAATAAACTTGTATTTACATAAACTTTTTAGCAGACAAAAGTTAACAAATATGTCAGTGAACTAACATCTTTGAGATTTCCATCATGTTTTATCAGATAATGGACAGAAATCTGGTTTCAACAGGATGGAGAACTTTGTACCTGAGAGTTTCCAGTCTGCAGTTTGGACTCTCCAGTCCAGCAGAGAGAAGCTTCACTCCTGAATCCGGCAGGTTGTTGTTACTCAGGTCCAGTTCTCTGAGACTGGAGGACTGGGAGCTGAGAACTGAGGACAGAGCTTCACAGCTTCTCTCTGAGATGTTACAGCCACTAAGTCTGAGGAGACAGGGAGAAAAATCTGCTATTGAACAATTCATCAGAAATATTGTTGATTTCTTTACAGTCACCAATGTTCTCCTTGGAAAGATTGATGGATCTGCCTGATTTTACACATCTTTATGTTGCCTTTTTTTGTGAACTGGTTCATTATAAATAAACTGAAGCAACATGAATCAATATTTAGGATGGAGAACTGGTAGGATATCAACAAGATCAAGTGGAACGAGCTGTTTATCCCAGAACTGCATGGCACACTTAGATGGCACTGACCCAAAAGATTGGCACATATCTATCAGATACCACCCCGGAGGTGACACAGCTTCCATGCTGATGTCACAGTTTGGATGTGTACCGCCCTTGTATGGGTGTGTCCCGAGATCCCTTTATAATGTTTGTGTGATGAGCACTCGGGGCCTCCTGCCGATCAGGGGCCCATCAGCGCTGGTGTGACTGTAACTATTTCTCTGTCTTTACGTAGATAAAATATAACTAAAAGCATACTTGTCTGTTTTATGCGTCCTACATTCAAGGTAGTAAAGTAAGTGGGGGTCGCCTGACTGGGTAAAACGAACTGGGTCCACCGAGGGTGCTTCACCGTAGACACGGCACGGTGAAACAATAACAAAATGGTGTTTCCGCCCGGACCCAAAAGGCGGCGTACCACCTTCCGTTTTCCGGCCAGGACGTCATTCCGGAAGAAAAACACACAGCCTGCGGCCGCACAAAAGGTAAGGAGATTTCATTCATCTCCTAGTGTCTTTTTCTTCCTGGAGGGCCGACTTTTTGTATTCCTAAAGGCAGAGAAAGGTTTGAGGATAATTGTTTGCAAACGTGTCGATAAGAACTTGGGATTTGCGTGCGGTCACAGAGGTGAAAGTCCGGGAAGCCTTGGCCAGGCTTCTGAAAATACTGTGTACCTTGAGAATATTGGGTTTAGAGGTCCCTTGTTAGGCACAGAGGAAAATACGTGTTCCTCTGTGTTTAGCATAAAAGCGGCCATTCTGACAGGCACGCCGTTACGCGTGGCTTCTTAAACATTGTGTAGCCTAGAAAATGTGGGTTTAGAGCTCCCTTATTTTCCGCGAGGACAAACATAAAAATCTTCGTTTTTGCGGTAATATAAAAGCAGCCTTTTTCGAAAAACGAGCGCGTATGAGATTGAGACCGGAGGTACCTACTGAGTTAACTAAAGATTGGCCAGAGAGTGTGTGTGTGTGTGTGTGTGTGTGTGTGTGTGTGTGTGTGGGTGTGTGAGACACGTTACTACATTGAGCCTTTGGAAGTGAAGGGTAAGGGTGCACCTGTTCAGGTGACATATAACCTGCTCATCCTGAGTACACTGGCTCATTGAAATTGCCGTGTAAAAACACTATAATAAGGCACATAGGAACATAATAAGTTTTGGTGTCTGAGAGATAAAAAATAAGCTCTCATTGGACCGGGGTCAGGACGCTGTCCCAGCAGGTTGGCCAAAACGTGTGAGTGCTGGAATGGCTGAGAATCAGGCAGAAAATGAGCTCCAGGGGTGTTCTTTAGGAACACTGCTGGAGGCAGGAAAAAGGAGCATAATGGCAAGCTTTCCACACAAAGATGCTGAAAACCATTTAAAACAATTTGAGGAGTGGTGTGAAAAAATGAGGAGAGAATGTTGCAAAAACTCAGATGGTTATGGCCCCGACACCTGTGTTTGGTTCAGACCAGTTTGTGGGATCCCTCCCTCCAGATGTCCCATTTCAGGTGTATCAGAGTCCTCCATGGGGACAAATTCCCAGCAGAGATACACAGCAGTACAGAAATCATAGAAAGGGACCAACCAAAGATTATGATATGCCCTTGTGCTGGACGTGTGGTTACCCAGGGCATTTTGAAAGAAGCTGCCCTAACCGTCGTTAGGATCCGACCAGCCCTTCCTCCCTGTCAGAAGTAAAGGCCTGCGTGTGTTTGTTTGTCTGAATGTCGTCAGTTCTATGTTACTGTATGTATGTATTTGTGTATCACATGTAACTAAACGTTCGTCTGTGTGAAGTAATGTTCATGGTTTCAGAATGTTCATTTGGTTTGGGAGAACTGCAGCTCCGTAATTCAAATGACATTTTTAAGCATGGACTAGGTTAACAAAAAGGTAAAAGTAAAAGAGATTTAAATAACAAAGTTTGTTTTTTTAACATTAAATATCTGGCCAAATTAAATTATTATACTGAGATATGCTAACGTGTCTTAAACAGAAAATATCCCAGGGCTGTAGGAAATACTTGGGACTGGGGATAAAGTTTTTTTAGTTTGGAGCTTAATTATGCATTACAGCAAACAGAGGCGTTGGGGTGTATTCAGTTATGCTATTAGATTGCGTTTGGCTTGTGTTTGTCAATGAATTCATGACAGCTGAAATAATAACAGAGTAAAAGCTTTTATATTGTAATTTTAGAACATTAATAAAATTGCAAACAGCATATGGGGAGCATATGGGAGAATGTTTGGGAGAAATGGAACCGGATGGGATATGTTTAAGGGGAGATTTTTTACTAAGGATTTTACAACTGCCTAAAAAGAAGAATTTAAGAGCATTAAGATATACATGATTTTTGATTTAAATAGATGAGACAAACTGTGCTTTAAACAAACTGTATGGGACTAAATATGGTTGCTTTTCTAAGGGTTTTCTATTCATTTATTTTATTTCTTTTTACTTGGGATTTGAATGCAGCTAATGAGAAATTTAGAGAAGTGTCAAGATATCACAAGGCCACATTAAGCATGTCATCAGTTACAAAAGCATCTGATGTTATTAGTTATGCTGAGCTGAGGCAAGCCTCAGAGGGTCAGTTTAACCTGAAACAGGACAATAGATATGATAAACAAATCTGACCATGATGTAAACATCTGAATGTTATGGCAAGGCTGGGTCTGTGTGTTCTGGCCTGGGGGCACGGAAACTATGTCAGAGGGAAAAAATAAAATAAAGCCACCTTCTGAAGGGTTAAATTCTGGGTAGCTTTCTCAATGTGCTGAATTACGGGGAAAACTCTTATCATGTATAGAAAAACACCAGAAGCTCAAAACACTGAAAGAGGAAATGGTTGCTTTAAAGTTTCACCCTTGACCAATTAAGATTGAAAAGCATTAATAACTAAGTTTGCATGGTCGAAAGAGCTAGAAAGAAATCAAAAGAATGCTATAAGATATTGGAACACACATAATGCACTCCTTGGGAGACTTTTTACTTTCGGGTTTTTATTGTTTTGTGTATTTTGATTATTTCTTTGTTAAATGATTCCTTTGCTTTAATTTTTGCATCACCAGTGGCAAAAAAGTGACAACATTTGAGGTTGCTTGGCAGATAATTTAAGAAGATGAGAAGTTTTAATACAAAATGATGAAAGTAAAGGAACGAGAGATTCCTACCTCCCCTGGACCAACCAAGAACTTAGACACATCACATTAAGAACCAAGACACTAAAAAGGCCGAGACACTAAAAAGATCAGGTTTTCTTTTGTCACCTAATACACTAACAGAATTGTTTTTCTCTGAGTTACTTCTTTCAGATGATGTGAGATAAAACTGTAAAGCCACCTTTGTTCCAACAGAAGACTCTGGAAAGTGAGCTCTTTCAGGCCGTATGGTAAGAAGTCATGATCTAAAATGGACGTGCAGGGATTGACAAAAGTGACTAAATTATGCTAAGTTTAACAAATTTATGACAGGTAATATTGAGACCTTCTAGGCAAGGCAAGGCAAATTTAGTTATAAAGTACAATTCAGTATTCAGTATCCTTCTAGCGGTAAGAAGGTGGCTTTGGAAATTGTTCATGTACCCCTTCCCACTGCTGCCCTCTCTACTGACTCACATTAACATTTCTATCCTGTTTTCTGCTTTTTTCTTAGGCATTCTCAGAGACAAGTTAGTACCAAGCGGTGCCACACTGGTCCAGGGGATGGAGAAAAAGGTGACGTACTTGACTCCTGCCTAATCCAGTTTTTAATCAAATTTTGGACAAAAAAATCAGTAATTTTTGCAGAAGCTGCATAGAGGTTTAATGGGGAATGTGATGCTACAAGGTTAAGAGAAATGTTTTTTATTAATGAACTTATACAAAGAGGTTGAACTGTCTGTAAAATATTTTGCTTGGATAAATTTCTAAGGGATCAAGATCTGGGGTAAAGGTGAAGAACTTCAAGAATAATTTTGTTTTAGAGGGAACAATGTGGTTGATTTTGTTTTGAGACAGTTTTCTTGTAATTTTTGTTTTGATTTTTTCTTTTCAACTTATTTACACTACACTACGGATGAAGATAGACAATTCTTGTATTGGACAATTTGATTTTGGACAAAATCCATATTGGCAAAATGCTGGCAGAATTCCTTGTGGTTTCAGACAACGATTGGAGAAAGAAGATTCATGGACAACGCTCGTCCTGGAACGATGTTGTGCTGCTGAACTGAGACATGAGGACTGAAAATGGACAACTTATTGCAGGGGCAAAGACAGAGGCATCGGATAACCTTCAATGGACCACAACACGAAACAAAGATGAGTTGGCAGACACCCCTTCTGCATTTCACATCAGATTTTCCTGCACATAATTAAAACACAAAACACACATTAGAAACATACACATTGGCGGATGCGCTTAGAAGAAAACTTTCAGATTAAAAGCAATCAAGATTATTATTAAACCCCTAGGATGTTAATTGTTTTAAGTCAGAGCTGTTATTGGCGAGCGATAAGAGGGTCAAACGCATTCGGACAAGTGGTACTGGTCTGGAAACAAAGCTGGTAGAGATTTTGGGCCGCTGATAAGAAGGATTTTCTTTTACTTTTCTAACAAAGTTTTTATTTAAATCATTTAAAATACATATAGATATGTTTTGGAATTTTATTAACCCCACAGGGGTTTTTGAATAAGATTCAAAGAGGCACCTTTAAGATACAATAAGCTTCATAAAATACATCATGCATGAGAAGAAATAGGGGGAAACCGCTGAAAGACATCCATTTTGCACCAAAATATTAAGTTACGGGATGAGAGCATAGAGCAGCTTAAGTAATTATACTAAACCTAAAACAGGTTCAACAGCTTATGAGTATTGGTGATTAAAGTAAGGAGTGGGATACATAGGGGGGCCGTTTAATCGTAAAAGGAATATGGATAAGAACAATGTATGCAATTTAGACGACATGAAATATATTAAAAAAAAAAATATATATATATATATATATATATATATATATATATATATATATATATATATATATATATATATATATATATACATCTACATCAATAAGCGACAATTATGATCATGAAAAAACTAGTGGGCGAAAAAGTTGAAGTAGGCATTACAGCAACAGTTAATAGCATAAACGAATGAACGGACGAGTGAGCAAGCTAATTTTTCAATATAAGCAGAATAAACTCTAAACCTTTTAACCTTGTTCAAGCAAAGGAGAAATTGTGAGCACAGCATTTACTGGGTATCTTAAAGTATGCAGAGGCGCAACTAAGAAATTAATTAATAGGATGTAAAGCAACACAAAGGTTAAGGACTTAAATGGATAAAACTGCAAGTTTAGAATAATGCCTTATTCTAATAAATAACTTGGGTAAATTAGGGATTAAAGCACCAGTGTAAATAGTTTGGATTTGTACGCAGTTACCTAAAAGGTTTGAGGAGACTTAACAACTATCTGTTTGAACACAAAATAGCACAATAGTTGTACTTTAACTAAATGTTAAAACATCCAGAAGAAAAACCACACATAAACATAGTTTAGCCATCTATTAACCTAGTGGTCTTTTAGACCAGGATAATCTAACGATCGTCCTCTTGTACATGCAGAAAAGTAATGAGGTCAATTAGATTAGTTGTACATTTGGTATCTGGTCAGGACAGCAGAAGTGACTCCTGGACACAAGATGATGATAGGAGGATAACAGCTTCAACATGATATCAATGCATGAAGGTTGGCTCTGAGGAACATCAGAGCTGCAATGGCATCAGACAGTGACACTCCTGCTGTGCTAAAAAACATCTTGAACAGGACTATGCATGACTGCTTTGCTTCACAGGTGAAGGGCGCATTCAACTACAAGTCTTTTTGTTTGATGCATGTCAAGCTGAAACTGATTCACAGAACTACTTCCTGTCTCCGCCCTGGGCTACACCCACTTCCTGAATAGCAACCAATCACAACTCTGTGTGGGCGAGGGGCATGCACACCCTTCCTTTCTCTTAGCTGAGCTTTTCAAAATAAGACAAGAAGTACATAGGGCTGCTTCTTATTAATATCACAACATTATTCTGCAAATATATATAGTAGAGCTTTCTTTTACAAACTTAAGGGTTTTTCTGTTGGACTTTTTAGAAAAATGTGAAGTATTTTAGAGCTGGTTCAGTAAGAAGTTTCTGAAAGGTTTTAGTACAATTCCCTGTGTGCTAGATAAATTGAGATGAACCGTGTCACAGTAGCCATGAGACATATGATGATAAATTTCTATTGCAGAGATCTTTTCAACTGTTGGACAATTGTAAGGTGAGACACACATGGGAAAGAATTATAGAGAAATGCTGCTGCAGATAACGTTGAACTTTCAGATTTCTCCTTTTATATAAGAGTAATGCAAGATCTAATGATTACAGTAAAGGAGGTTAAGCTAAGAGCATAATAATTGTGAACGGAAATATCTGGAAGTGAAAGTGTTTGAAGAAGGTAAATGAAAGAAGGATTGGGAGTCTTGATAAGAACACTAATTACACCTTGCTTCTGTTATTCAACAGTAAACGAGGCCTGGTGTCTGCCAACCATCTCAACAGAGCATTTTCCTGGGAATAAGATGCTTATTGCCTGAAAAAGGACAGGACACTCATTACCATCCAACTAAATCGTTTTTTTCCATGCTGAGGAATAAGAAGAGGACTTAAGAAGTTTGGGAGTACATGCCAGAGACCTATGATTTTTTTAATGTTTTTTTCTTTCTGTTTGCCATGAAGGAGCAGTTGCCTGAGAACACTGAGCTGACCACTTATGCGCGAATAGATTCATGTCTGCCACGTGCTCAGACTGGCTGACGTTTTTACTTGCGTTATTGACGTACAGACTCTTTTTATATCACAAAACTGATTTTTTCTCTTTTCTTTCTCCTTTCTGTTTTCGACTGACTTCCATGTTTGATTTTATGTGTTATGATGTTTATACTGTGATGTTGCATTATGTTGATCGCTATGGTTTTATGATTAAGAATGAGAACTCTCTGTTACAGACACACACACCAAGACCTACAGTTCTTGCAATCTTTTTGCTTTGTTATATAGAGAAGCAGGATCTGATGGCTATCACAGATCCATAAATTACTTGGTAAGGCTAATTTTTAGATTCAATACAGGGTGTCTTCTCGCTCAGATTGGCCCAGAGTGGGATTCCCCTAGACTGGGCTCCATCACTTTTTTGCCATTTCTTAGAGATGGTTTTTTGTGATGAAGACTCAGCCTGCCCTCTGATGCCCCCTACTGGTACTCTTGGATTTGTGAGGATTGAAGGTGATGGATTACCTGACTCCGCCAGATAGATTTGCTCCGCATATCCATCTGGAAACCTTCCGTTGAAGTAATTTTGGGAAGGGGCGAAAATACTGGTTAGCTGATTGGCCTATGTTGGTGATAGACGGGCCAAATAAACCAATCAGATTCGTCGTCGCTCTGTTACGAGCGACGATGAAAGCACAACCACAAGCCAAGCTACTCTTGCTGCTGCAGGTAAAGGCTCGTTAGCTCAGCAAAGAAATACTCTGTAATTCCGATAAAACTTGCTCGATAGCCACGCTAACGCTAGTTTCATCGGCTGAAGCCGCCATGTTCTTTAGACTGAACTGACGCTCCTCGTTGCGTCACACCTCAACCCGCATCAAAGCCAACGCTGATTGGACGTTCGTTTGGTGAACGGCTCCAAAATTTTCTTTAACGGAGAGTAGCCAGACTGATCTGCGAGTGAAACCTTGAAAGCCCGCGAGATCAGGATGGTCTCACGAGGCTAGGTGATGGATGGTTGTCCATAGGAATGGAGAGTGGAGGACCGAGTAGGAGGTTTCTTGGGGTGGGGGTAGAGTAGACGAATTTGGCCTTGATTAAGGTACATATTTAGCTTATCTGGTCTAAAGTAAACTTAAAATAATGTGCGCATAGGAACCTAAAACAGGCCTAGCTCAAATAGTTGAACCCTGAATTGTAGATAAAATGCTTGGACTGTGGGCTTGAGTAAAAAATGCTGAATTATGAAGTATTCATGCTGATTGATGCTAAGATGTTTCCATTGTGGTTTGTCCGGCCCATTCCTTGGAACTGTTTTCGTTGTGATGTGCCTTTGGGGCACACCAACAGGGGGGGCTAACGGACAACTGGACTGGTTTTTACAAAGTGCTTTTCAGTCACACCAGCAGAGATTGTGTGACCCCAGAGACTGAGCCGCACTATCGACTGCCATGGAGATCACGGATGGATGGACTCTGGAAGCCGGAAGCTGACGTGCGTGGATTGCTTGGACTGGACGGAATGACCGACTGTTCTGGGAGAGGGACAGACTGAGAGCTGTCGTTCCACTGGTTGATCATCTTTGGTGACGTGCCATAATGACACATCATCAGGGGGTCTGTTAGGATATCAACAAGGTCAAGTGGAACGAGCTGTTTATCCCAGAACTGCATGGCACACTTAGATGGCACTGACCCAAAAGATTGGCACATATCTATCAGATACCACCCCGGAGGTGACACAGCTTCCATGCTGATGTCACAGTTTGGATGTGTACCGCCCTTGTATGGGAGTGTCCCGAGATCCCTTTATAATGTTTGTGTGATGAGCACTCGAGGCCTCCTGCCGATCAGGGGCCCATCAGCGCTGGTGTGACTGTAACTATTTCTCTGTCTTTACGTAGATAAAATATAACTAAAAGCATACTTGTCTGTTTTATGCGTCCTACATTCAAGGTAGTAAAGTAAGTGGGGGTCGCCTGACTGGGTAAAACGAACGGGGTCCACCGAGGGTGCTTCACCGTACACACGGCACGGTGAAACAATAACAGAACTTTGTACCTGAGAGTTTCCAGTCTGCAGTTTGGACTCTCCAGTCCAGCAGAGAGAAGCTTCACTCCTGAATCCTGCAGGTTGTTGTTACTCAGGTCCAGTTCTCTGAGACTGGAGGACTGGGAGCTGAGAACTGAGGACAGAGCTTCACAGCTTCTCTCTGAGAGGTTACAGCCACTCAGTCTGAGGAGACAGGGAGAAAAATCTGCTATCAAACAATTCATCAGAAGTATTGTTGATTTCTTTACAGTCACAGTTCTCTTTGGAAAGATTGATGGATCTGTCTGATTTACACGTCTTTATTTTGCCTTTTGTTGTGAACTGGTTCATTATAAATAAAATGAAGCAACAAGAATCAATATTTATCTCATTAGCAGATTTCTCACTATCAGAAATAAAAGCAGCAACAATCTATGTCCTTACAGAGCTTTGTTGGAAGCTTTAACCACTGGCAGCAGCCTCAGAAGAATCTCCTCTGAAGCAGAGTATTTCTTCAGGTCAAACACATCCAGATCTTCTGCTGATGACACTAAGATGAAGATCAGAGCTGACCACTGAGCAGGAGACATTTTATCTGTGGAGAGACTTCCTGAACTCAGAGACTGTTGGATCTCCTCCACTAGAGAACGATCATTCAGTTCATTCAGACAGTGGAACAGATTGATGCTTTTCTCTGCAGACACATTTTCACTAATCTTCTCCTTGATGTACTGAACTGTTTCCTGATTGGTCTGTGAGCTACTTCCTGTCTGTGTCAGCAGACCTTGTAGGAGTCTCTGATTGGTCTGCAGTGAAAGTCCCAGGAGGAACCGGAGGAACAAGTCCAGGTGTCCATTTGGACTCTTTAAGGCCTGATCAACAGCTCTCTGGTGAAGAGACTTTAGTTTAGATTTCTTGAAGATTGAAGACTTCTTAGATGTTTGTGTTTCTTCCATTAGGTTGAGACCATGATTTATGAAGGTCCGATGAACATGAAGAGCAGCCAGAAACTCCTGAAGACTCAGATGGACGAAGCAGAACACCTTGTCCTGGATAAGTCCTCTTCTCTCCTCTCTAAAGATCTGTGTGAACACTCCTGAGTACACTGAGGCTGCTCTGATATCAATGCCACACTCTGTCAGGTCTGATTCATAGAAGATCAGGTTTCCTTTCTGCAGCTGATCAAAAGCCAGTTTTCCCAGAGACTCAATCATCTTCCTGCTCTCTGGACTCCAGTGTGGATCTCTTTCAGCTCCTCCATAATACTTGACCTTCTTCACTTTGGTCTGAACCACCAGGAAGTGGATGTACATCTCAGTCAGGGTGCTGGGCAGCTCTCCTCCCTCTCTGGTCTCCAACACGTCCTCCAGAACCGTTGCAGTGATCCAGCAGAAGACTGGGAAGTGGCACATGATGTGGAGGCTTCTTGATGTCTTCATGTGGGAGATGATCCTCCTGGCCTGCTCCTCATCTATGAATCTCTTCCTGAAGTACTCCTCCTTCTGTGGGTCAGTGAACCCTCTGACCTCTGTCACCATGCCAACACACTCAGGAGGGATCTGATTGGCTGCTGCAGGTCGTGTGGTTATCCAGAGGCGAGCAGAGGGAAGCAGTTTCCCCCTGATGAGGTTTGTCAGCAGAACATCCACTGAGGTGGACTCTGTAGCATCAGTCAGGATCTCCTGGTTCTGGAAGTCCAGAGGAAGTCGACTCTCATCCAGACCATCAAAGATGAACAGAACCTGGAAGTGTTCAAAGCTGCAGATTCCTTTGGTTTCAGTAAAGAAGTGATGAACAAGGTCCACCAAGCTGAACTTTTTCTCTTTCAGCACATTCAGCTCTCTGAAGGTGAATGGAAATATGAAGTGGATGTTCTGGTGGGCTTTGTCTTCAGCCCAGTCCAGAGTGAACTTCTGGGTTAAGACTGTTTTCCCAATGCCAGCCACTCCCTTTGTCATCACTGTTCTGATTGGTTGATCTCTTCCAGGTGGGACTTTAAAGATGTCTTCTTGTCTGATGGTTGTTTCTGGTCTGTGTGGTTTCCTGGATGCTGTTTCAATCTGTCTGACCTCATGTTCCTCATTGACCTCTCCAGTCCCTCCCTCTGTGATGTAGAGCTCTGTGTAGATCTGGTTCAGAAGGGTTGGACTTCCTGCTTTAGCGATCCCCTCAAACACACACTGGAACTTCTCCTTCAGACCAGATTTAAGTTGATGTTGAACTGCAGCAAGATGTTCTAAATGAACAGAAAAAGTGAAATCAGGAAGGAAACCATCTTCTGAAGATGATGTGAATAAATGTGATTCCATCTCTTCAGACATCAGTAAATGTGTGATTTATCCATCAGGTTAAATCTTTGTAGAAATCCTCTTACTGCTCTGCAGACGGTCAGCCAGCTCCTCCTGCTTCATCCTCCTCAGGAAGTTCAGAGTGATCTTCATCAGTGCCTCTCTGCTGCTCCTCCTCTGCTCTTCATCCTCACCTTCCAACACCTCCTCATCATCTCTCTGACTCTCTGAGCAGTCTGGGTCATCTGGACTCAGAACCTTCTGGATCTTCTTCAGCTCCTTCTTCACAAAAGTGACAATGTTGTCCTCCAGCAGCTGGAACAGAATAATATATGAAGGACACATCAGACTGAGATCATGGATCCAAACATCAGAACCATGTTGGACAGACTGACGGTCCACTGGTCCACAAAGTCCAGCATGGAGACGACTGAACAGAACCGATGGAAAAGTAGTTGTTGTACATGTACTGACCATAAATATGGAGTCCAGCTGGGTTTGATGCTGCCGGGCAGACGGACCTCTGGGAACCTCTGAGTTCTGCTGGTCCACTCTGTGGAGGAACCAGAACAATTAGGAAGGAAGGAAATATTCATCCAGCAGTTTTCACAGATGAAATCACCAAGAGCTTCAGAGTAAAAGTCCTTAAAACAGAAAAACTGAACATCAAATGAACACGATACAAATAAGTTAATAAGAGGAAGATGAAATTAAAGGATGAAGACCAGAACCACCCAGTAGACATTTTAAAAAGTGGGTCTTGAACTGGGACTTCAAACTGTCCACACTGTCAGCAGATCTGATGCTGGTGGGGACAGTGACCCAGAGCTTGGAGACAGTGGAGGTGAAGGTTCTGTCCACACAGGTCTTCAGGACAGTGTGTGGGACATCCAGCAGGTTCTGATGACTAGATCTGAGGTGGTGTGGACCTGGAGGAGGTCTGAGATATGTGGCTGTGTGTCCATGTAAGGTTCTGTCCTGGATGTGATGCTGAGTATTTTAAAATGGATCCTGTAGGTCCCTGGAAGCCAGTGAGCTCACATTATATCTGTCCACACAGAGACAATCAGAAGGTAAAGGTCCATGAAGGACATCTGGATGTGAGCAGAGAACCAGAGGATCCAGGTAGGTGGAGATGTTTAATGTTCCTGCTGATCCACTAAGAACCAGCAGAACCTTTGATGGTCCACTTCAGCTCAGCTTGGTTCCACCAACCACATGATGAAGCTTTCCTTCCCTGCTGAACTGCTCTCACAACGCACACAGGAATCAAGTCTTGATGGGTCAGACTGGCTCTAGCAGCTATTTCCCAGCGGGTCGTGGAAATGTGATCCACTGTTAGTCTGACATGGAGCCAGGAAGCAGCAGAACCTCCTGATCAGCATCAACACTCCAGACATGAAGACATGAAGGTGTTTTCATCAGAACAGGGCAGCTGATTTCTGGAGATAACGGATCAAACCTCTGTCTGCAAATAGAACTGGAACATCTGAGAGCTCACTGGGAGGAACTGGGTTTCTGTTCTTGGCTCTTAAAGAAATGGAACGGGTCATTTCCAGAACCTCAGACCCCGACTGAGGAGACCGGTCCATACTAGGGGTGGTGATTGGCTAAAATATCACAAAATGATTCCTTGCAGTGAAATCAGGATTTTATTAGTTTCCCAAAGTAACAATAAAGCTGTTGAAGAAAAATCTAGAGAAGCATTTAGACCAGAGCATTTCTGGACCCATTTTAATGAGTTGCTGCAGTTCTGCTAACTTGTCTGAAGCTCAACTGAAATGTAATAAATCCATTGAGATATTTAAGAGCTGAAGAACAGCTGCAGCTCTAAACTCCTGTGAGGGAACAACACCAAGTCTCTGGTTCTGATCCCATTGATTGTTCCAGCTCCAGCTGAGAAGAACTGAAACTCTTCAGTCACTAAAACTGAGGAAGACTTTCAGATACGATGACAAAACGGTTCAGGAACAAAGAAAGAAAGTCCAGTTGGTTCCATGTTGGATTTGATTCAATCACTATGAATATGGGAGAGGGACTAAACAGTCCAGTTAGCTCATTAACATGGAACAGAACCAATCAGAGTGAGCTCCAGTCCAAACTAAATCTTTGACTTTAAGCAGACAAAAGTGTTTAATGATGGCGACTAATCAATGAGGCCCAAAAGCAAACAGATCAGAGCTGTTAAACATGATGTAGCAGCATCCAGGACGCCTCCAACAACATCCATTCTTTCCACTTTCACTGCTGTGGTTCTGGAGAACATCCAACACACACCGCTTCACAAATGAACATAGAAATGTGGGAAAAAGAGCTGAGCTCACGTTAAACACATGTTGGAATAAAAACATTTCAGACTGACTCAGTTTCCACAGTTACAGCAGTTAGATACAGCTCACCTCTCTGAGGATGGAGGTCCAGAAGATTTGAAGTTAAGAGGAAGACCCTTTGACCTGTCGCTCTTAAAGGACACACAGCTGGGTTCTGGTTGAGGTTTGCATTTTAGTCTCTCAAGCATACTGTAAGAAGAATACTTGTTTTAATACCTCCATAGATGGACCAGCTGGTTGTGCAACACTGACTTGCTGTTTGTCAGAACCCACTGGTACCATGCTGAGCTGCTCTGTTCAGTCTGGATGAAGCAGCAAAGAGGAACAGCAGCATCTTCAGGACCACTTGGTCTCTTCTGGCCTGATATAGTGAGAACGCTGTGTGAAAAGGGCTCTGGACACTTAGAGATGCTGATCTCACCTCTGAGCGTGGCTCTGGCTCTCAGCTTCCCCACACAGAGTGGTTTTAGAGGGAGGGACTCCCTCCTCTCTGTCCTCACACTGATCCATGCTGCTGAATTCACATCCACATCAGCTCACACACACTTTCTACCTTCACCTGCAGAGGAAACACAAATCATTCATCTGCACATCAACTCTGATCATCCTTTACATCATTAGTGCTGGAAAAAGATCAGCTGCTCCTCCTCTGATTGGCTCTTCTTCTCTGCTTCATATCAGTGTCAGTTGAATGCAGTCAGACAGCAGTGAGAGGCAGAGGAAGCTGCCATCAGCTGCTGTACTTCTACTATCAGTCCACTAGATGGAGCCATGGAGCAACATTTCATCCACTCACACTGATTCACTCTGACTGAACATCAGCAACTATTTTATTTCACAATCATCAAACTCTACAAGTGGATTATCTGCTGCATCAAAGCTGAACTATTTAATAATCTGACTGAATCAAACACATTTTAACATTAATGTCATTAATCAATAATCTAATAATCCTGTAGATTAGTCTTCAAACAGCAGAGATTAAATTTTGTGCTGAAATCAGAAGTGAACATGTTCTCCAGACATCAGAGAGCAAAAACAAAGAGGAAAGTTCCTCAAGACAAAGTTCTGGTAGGAAACAAAGCAAACTTACAGTTTGTTCAGACGGTCCAAAGTGCTGAAGAACAAGATCTGAACAACAGACTGAGACCAAACAGAACCACCGTAGAACCAGACTGGGTTCCAACTGGATAGGTTGAAGTGTGAAAGTGAAATGTAAAACAGGCACTTTCTGTTCCTTTCTGGCTTTTCAAATGAGGAACAAAGGAAATACAATATGGCTCATTCCCGATCAACAGCTTTTTTTTCTACTGCCAGCTGAGAACTACGAGAACATTTCAGTCACAAAGTGCTAAAACTAGAATATCTTAATTCAGTACAGGATCAGGTTGAGTCATTTACTAATGGTTACATTTCCATTTTCCACTACACACTTTGAGATATCACCTCTGTTATAAACTTGCATGTTCAAGATCACATAGTGCTGAATTTTAAATGTTTATAGTAAATAGTGCATGTACTCAATTCAATTAATCTACACTTATCTAAAAACATACAGAGGAAAAAAATTAACTTCACTTTATTGAACAAGTTCTAGACCCTTTCATAAATGTTTGGCAATGGTGTCATGTACACAGCATCATCTCTTTTAACAACAACACATTTGGTTTAAATCATGTGAGGCCAATTAACAGTTTGGAATATATATCAAAGTTCTTTGTATATTAATATGTGAATCTACATACTGTTTCAGCATGGCTCTGGATGAAAGCACGGATATCAGCCATAATGAGCAGCTGTGTGTTTGGCTGAGCTTCCCCAAAGAAAACACTTTGAAGGAGCAAATGTTGGCCTTACTTCTGCTTCTTGGCCAAACCACAGGTGAGGATGTTCTGAATGCACTGTTGATTTTTTTTTATCAAAACCATCTAAGCTGGTCCAACCTTCAAGTGTACTGATGGAGCTCCAAGCATGGAAACACTAGCCTGAGTTAAAGAGCCACACTGGATCATCAGCTGGCCTTTCTAACAGATATTACCATCACCTGAACTCTGTCAACCTGCAGCTCCAGGGAAGAGACAAGTTGCCAAGTGACATGATGAGGGCAATCAGAGCTTTCCAGAACAAAAGAACTGCTCTGTGGATATCTGACAAAGACCTCACACACTTCCCAGGTAAACTTATACGGTGGAAAGATTTGGGAAAAATTGTGCAATAGGGGGTGGCTGCCTCAGACTGGACAGCAACATCATCGAACACATGGACCAGTGAGTCAACTAGAAAAAGCATTGTTTTGGACAGTTTCGGTAAACATGGGGATCCATTTACAAGAAAAAGTGACATGATCATTTCTCCTTACTGCTGAAGAGGAACAGTTTTCGGCACCTGTTCCTCAAAACTTGTGGTCACAAGGCCCCACTGATGTAGGGCTAGTTAAAGGAGCATTACCTGTACAAATTAGACCAAAAACAGAATACAGGCCCCGTGTAAAACAGTATCCCCTTAAACAAGATGCATGTGAAGGGATAAAACCTGCAATTACAGATTTGATAAAGGCAGGAGTAATTATTAAATGTAGTGACTCCCCATGTAACACCCCCATATTCCCAGTGAAGAAACAGGCGCCATCCACTGGCTGGCACATGGTACAGGATCTCCAGGCAGTAAATAATGCAGTAATTCAGCGAGCACCTTGTGTCCCTGACCCCCACACTCTGCTGAACTCTTTAAGGTCAGATGCAAACATATTCACAGTAGTGGACATCAGCAATGCTTTCTTCTCTGTACCCATAAAGAAAGAGAGTCAATTTTGGTTTGCATTTACATTTGAAGGGCAGAGGCACACTTACACCAGATTACCCTCAGGTTACTATGAAAGTCCCACCATTTGTTCCCAAGTAATGAGTGCCAGCATGTCCACGTTTCATCCACCAGGTGGGAGCCAAATACTTCTCTATGTTGATGATGTCCTTTTGGCCTCCCCAGATGAAAAAACGTGCAAATTAGACACCTTAGCGCTGCTTAAACATTTAGCCAGTGAGGGCCATAAAGTTAGCAAAAACAAGTTGCAGCTCTATAAACCACAGGTTAAGTATTTAGGTCACAACCTTAGCGCAGGAGGAAGAACCATCCTAGAGGACAGAAAAATAGCAATTTTACAAGCACCTAAACCCCAAACTAAGAAACAAATGATGTCATTTTTGGGTCTCACTAATTATTGTAGGACCTGGGTGCCAAATTATGCTGAGATAACCTCCCCTCTTCAGAGACTTATTTATGATTAGGAACTAAAAATGACCTCACCTTTAACCTGGACCCCAGAAGCAGAAAATGCTTTCTGTGCCCTCAAACAAAGTCTGGTTTCCAGCACAGCCTTAGCCCTGCCAGACTACAACAAACCTTGTATTCAAATGGTGGACTGCAAAGGGCATTTTATGACCTCAGTCTTGGTACAACAGCATGGAGACAAAATGAAACCCATTGCTTATTTCTCCTCAAAACTAGACAGTGTGGCTTGTGCACTCCCCCATTGTGTGCGAGCTGTTATTGCAGCTTCTATGGCTGTTGAAAGTAGTGCTACAATAGTTTTATATCATCCTCTGATTTTGAGAGTTCCACATGCAGTTTCAGCCCTGCTGCTCCAGACAAACATGAATTTTCTTTCTCCAGCTACACACCTTTCCTGTATGGCAACCCTGCTCTCTCAGCGTCATCTGACTATTGAAAGGTGTACCACTTTAAACCCTGCCACCTTACTTCCACTTCCAGATGAAGGCTCTAAACATGACTGTCAAGAATTAGCAGAACAAACAGCTAAGAGCAGACCTGAACTTTAAGATTTACCACTACCTCAGGGTGAAACATTATTTGTCGATGGGTCATCTCGAAAAAATTAATATGGGAAAACTCAAACAGGTTATGCAGTTGTTACCTCTAACAAGGTTTTGAAATCAGGGGCTGTACCTTCAGCGTACTCAGCTCAAGCTGCAGAATTAGTTGCATTAACAGAAGCTTGTAAACTTATGAAAGGGAAAGATGTAACTATTTACACAGACAGCCAGTACTCATTTTCAACAGTGCACTCTTTCGCTCAATATTGGAAAAATCGTGGTATGGTGACCTCTACTGGCAAACCAGTGACACATGCTGTATTACTGCAAAAATTATTGATTTCAGTAAAATATCCACGCACATTGGCCATTTGCAAATGTGCTGCACACAAAGCGGGCAAAGACATTGTGTCCTTGGGAAATTAGCCTCGTGAGACCATCCTGATCTCGGGAGCTTTCAAGGCTTCACTCGCAGATCAGTCTGGCTACCCTCCGGTAAAGAAAATTTGGAGCCGTTCACCAAACGAACGTCCAATCAGCGTTGGCTTTGAGGCGGGTTGAGGTGTGACGCAACGGGAAGCACGACAGTTCAGTCTAAAGAATATGGCAGCTTCAGCCGATTAAACTAGCGTTAGCGTGGCTATCGAGCAAGTTTTATCGGAATTACAGAGTATTTCTTTGCTGAGCTAACGAGCCTTTACCTGCAGCAGCAAGAGTAGCTTGGCTTGTGGTTGTGTTTTCGTCGTCGCTCGTAACAGAGCGACGACGAAGCATGTTGACGAGTACGTCATATGCTTCGTTGATCTGATTGGTTTAATTGGCCCGTCTATCACCAACATAGGCCAATCAGCTAACCAGTATTTTCGCCCCTTCCCAAAATTACTTCAACGGAAGGTTTCCAGATGGATATGCGGAGCAAATCTATCTGGCGGAGTCAGGTAATTGGGAAATGCCCTTTCTGACAAAACTGCAAAACAAGCTGCTTTTGGCCCCATTCACACCCTTATGTTACAACCATGATACAATACTGTTCTGGACCACACCATTTTAAAAGATATGCAACAGCAAGCTCCGGACATGGAAAAGAATTTGTGGTTAAAACATGGAGCTAAATTAACAAATGACATTTATATGTGACCTGAGAACAAACCTATCCTTTTATTCATTCATTTATCATTCATTTATCATTCTCTCCATCAATTCACATACATGATAAGTTAAAGCTGTGGATCTATAACTTCCTGGATCAGATCTCTCTTTTCCTGCTTTCAGGATTGGTCCAATGATCGCTGCTTTCCAAGCTTTAGGTAAATTACCTTCTTCCCAGATTCTGTTATTCCAATAAAACCGGTTTAGATGAGCTGACTGATCATAATGGAGATGATTTGATCTTTACTTGGAGAAGAGAACATTCTTCAGTTCTGATGATTTGTAAACATGGATTATTTGGTCCAAACTTTAACATTTAACAACCCAGAAAAAAACAAAACAAAATTAAAACAGGAATAGATAATAAACACTATTTGAGACCAGTCTATGGCTTCAAGAACACACGATGTAGACTGAAAACAGTGAAGTTGGAACTGGATGCTAAGTTTTTAATACTTTCACTTTTTGTGACAGTGACAGTCATCTGCTGCCAGAAAGTCAAAAGCTCAAAAGGAGAGACTCACAAAACGTGTTGACATAAAAAGTGACATTCTATAGATATTTGAAATTTTGGTGTCTCTCCCAACTGAGTTACAAAAATGTCCCCAATAAACCTTTTTATGGCACCAGTTCGTTTAACAAGAGCTTGTAACCTTTCATATTCAATAAATTCTGAGAGTTCTGATTTTTCTTTAACAATCTAAAAGCTTTATTTCAATATTTTATTACAACGTCACAATCATTTGTCCACTAGTAATATTTTTTTCTTACATTTACTTTTTTTGCTTTGGATGGATTGTCGTGCTGCACCTAAAATGGCTTCACAGATATAAAGATTTAAATAATCAATCAAGATCCAAGTCAAGATTAATATTTTGCATTTCTTTATGATAATTATTTTGTATTTTTCTCAATCAGCACATTGAAATATTGATCTTTCTACACCTTTGTTATTACATCGTCCTATCTCTTAACTCGCTTCACTTATTATTGGATATTGATCACTTTGTATGGTTGATTCTCTTAAATCTATCTAATTGCTAAAGTTTTCAGATATCAGATTTAGGTCTACAGCTATTTCAGATCCATTTCTGATCTTAACTCTGGTACCACTTCCATCATTAAAGTTCCTAAAATAATTTATTTTTACCACCACCTCTCATTTCCACCCCACAGTGACTGTAAGCATTAAAATTTCCACAACAATTTACTTTTCTTTCTATATTTTCCATCAGTCAATCAGAAATTAAATCCCTCTGGTGGTGAAAAGATAAACTGCATGATGTCTAATTATTAAACCCATTTGCTGCGTTTTTAAATGATCCAAACATGTCAGTGATGGTAAAAAGTTAGCAGAACCACAGTCAGTTCTAAGCTTTCATTTATCAGGACATGAATAAAAGATCATCTGTTCCTCAGCAGCTCTTAAAATGAGGGAAATACAACAGCAGCACAGATTCCATTGGGTCATTATTTAGTGAACAGAACCAGAAGCAGAACCCTGAAGCAGTGAGTGAAAAACTAAGTCCATCCTTTCTGCTTCCACAGCAGGTCAGAGGCTCAGTAGCTGCAAGGAGCTGCTGATCACATGACAATCTGCACTTTAACCATTTTTAGCCCTTTAACACTAAACAACAATTAGTTGATGCTTTGCTGGAATTATGGCATCAAGACAGAAACAGAAAAACAAGATAAAAACCAAGAATCCACTAAAACTACAAACTAACACCAAATAATGCTAAAAATCCATCAAAGTAACAAAGTAAACTGTAGTCCTTAATATCAGCACACTGCTGCTGCTAAAATGAGTCGTTGTTCTAATGCAGATTATTACTAGAGCTCCTAGAGAATTATTTCTCCTTATTTTAGTGCTGCTGAGCAGAGTGTCGACAGTCTCTGGTTAAAATCAGCATCAGCTGAGGATGTTCTGAAGATCCAGGTTGAAACCCTGATTTCATTTCAAACCATCAAAGTGAATTTAAAGTCAGAGTCAGAGAAAAGAGCAGAGAGGAGGCAGCTTGGTCCAAACTCCTCCTTTCCACCTGCAGCTGTTTTCCAGCTGTTCTCCACAGGTGGAGGCTGGATGTTTGGGAGGAGAGAAGCGGCACATTAAAGCTCCAGATGTTCACAGCTGGATTCTTCCCACAGCAGCTGGAACAATTGCACAGATGAAATCATTGAGTCCTGAAAAATGGGATGTTTGGATGTGATCAGGTCTGCAGATGCCACTGACTGGGATTTGTGAAGAAAATGTCTCTCAGAGCTGTGAAGAGCTGTGCTTCTTTAGAGGGAAAGCTCTGAAATCTTCACTCCTCCCATCCAGTGGTGTTCAGGTGGGCTCAATGGAGCGCACCCAGCAGGACTTGATCTGAATCAACTCCATTTGATTTCTAAGCACAAAGAAAAAGCCTCTAACAGTTCTGTGTGTATTGATGGAAAATGGCTTTTAGTAAAAAGCTCCAAGTGTGGATCAGATTTCTGAGCTTCAGCAGCAACCAGAACTGTTGCTTAAAGCTGAAGTTAGAAGTCAGAGAAAAGCTGCAAAAGAAAATCAAAGCAGCGACTCAGACGTTCTTTCCTTCCATGAAGCTCATTGATTGTTGGCAACACATCACACACAGCACAGTAGAAACATGAAGCTTCTGCTTTTAAAAGCAACTCATGGCTTTCATCTTTTCAGCTTTTAGTGCAACACAAACATCTGGACTAAAACTGATCTGAGAGCAGCTTCTGGTTCCTGAACAACGGCTCTGGAACGTTGATTTCTGCACTTTTCCAGCATCTGGAACATTCCAGCTCCACAGTTCACATGTTAGCTTGCTGTCAATGTTGCTAGTAAACCTTTAGTACGTGTTCAGTGGACAATTTGGATTCAGCTTGACAGGAGAACACCTCCAGATGTTACTCAACACATTTCATTAAGATATGATGTGGAATTTCACATTTAAAGCTCATCAACATGTGACTTTACAATTCTATTGATCAAAACTGCTGAGGTTTACATTGCCACACTATGTACATACTAATTACACAGAAAATAAAACAAGGTCCAGAAAAAGCTGAACTAGAAACAGGTAAGTATAAAATGTTGAAATGATGAAGAACATTTCCATAGTTTGCTGCCACAGAACTTTGGTTCCAACAACACAATAGACGGTTCCAGCTGGATTCCCTCAGAGCTTTCAGGACATCTTCTTGTCAGCCTAGGCACGGCTCATGGAACCATCTGCCACACGTGTCCCTGGATCTGCACAACAACTTACACAATATACACATTAGGGGACAAGGAGGTGGCTTTTGCTGGCTTCATACTATCTTTTCATCGTCACATTTGGTTATTGAACAACTACAGAACGGGTCAAGCTATGTTCCAGAAAATGAGTTTTTATCAAATCAATAAATGATTCAAATCTGGGAGTCAGCCCCAGGTAAGATGGCCGCCACATCAGCTCAACTACTGGGAAGCTTAATGAAATGAACTCAAAGAATTTCACATGTATTGTTTTCTAGATTTCTGTGGAGGTAAATGTTCTTCATCCAAACACTGACTTTAACAGCCAATCACTTTACTACCTTTGGAACACAGAGAAATGACTTTTAAAAGTCACAGCTGCTTCTTTGATGAAGTTATCTCAGTAATATGTTCATAGGAAACTCTCCTGAAGTAATCCCTGGGGATTTTCCCTCACCACATCATCATTACCATCATTATCTTTTTTACAGCGTATTTTAAATACTGATATATCTATAACAATGGCACATAAAACATGTGAACACAAATGGCTTCATTTCTGATATTCCACTATAACAGAACATCCAATAACATCCAATTAAAGGAGATATTATTTTATTTTATTTTTAAAACCCTTGATGATCTGCTTTCCCTCAGTGACTGTTAGACCTGTATTTTTACTTTATGCTCTAAAACTAAGTCAGTTCACAGATTCACAACGTTCTGAATAAGCATTGTTACTGAGGTACAGGTCTACAAATGACTAAATAATTACAAATGCTAATGCGAGTGAGAAATCAGGCCTTCATCTGACTTAGTAGCTGACTAAGCTGGCATTTAGTTACCTGCAGACAATCTGAAAGCCATCTACTGTTTTCATGTTGCAGATCCTGCTGAGGATTAGCTGAATATAGCATGATCACACGTCCATTATGACACCATGAAATGCTCCACATGCTGAGGATTCAGTTACTAAACGGCAGAAAATCAGCACCAAACAATACATTTACTCAGCCAGTTTGTAACTGGAGGCTCTGGCTGCTTTTACCATAGAACACAAGGAGCAGTTGTTCCATGAATCAAAGTCTACAATGGCAGAAAATAGGTAACATCACCTTTATGGTTCCATGTGTTCCATCCACTAAGATCAGCTCCATGTTCAGAGGTCACACTACCACATCTTCATAGAAAACAAGCTTCCATCCTTTTCTTTTGCTGCTATGTGTTAAACTACAGGATCATTGTTATCTGTCAACATCCAGATCATATTTATAATGAAGCAATGCAGTTTGCAGACAATCCCAATGAAGTGTGACAGAGTTTGTGAAAACCAAATGATCTGCTGAAGCTAGATGTGGCCAGCAAGGCAACAGGGATGCAGCTACGCTGTTTTTCTCTGCCCACATCATCCAACCTATTGCTGGGACATTTACAGTAAAGCTTAACACTTCAGGGCCAACCTAAAAACCTGCCTTTGTTACACATGCAGAGAATCTTTATTACTACATATAGACCAACATTTTAAGCTCTGCTCATTTTGAAGAAGATTCTTGACATTCTTTGGAAGAGTTAAATGTGACAGTGATGTGTGTTTGAAATGTGAAATAAATGCAGTTTATGTAAATAGTAAATGGTTTCATATTTATGAAGGTGTGCTGTGAATCCTTGAATAAATAGCTTTTTACCTCTTGGTGCACCTTTTAAATTCTTTTTTGTCTGGGCCATCTTTTCAACTACCTTAGTGATTTCAACCAGATGTTGACAGTGAACACCTCATGAGTATACGGAGCTCTAGAATGATTCCAGTTGCTTTATGTCGTTGCCGTTGCTCTCTCTAGCTGCCCTTTTGTCTTCTAATGCTCCAGTTTAGTTCAACTCTGGCTAGATTTCACCGTGTTAACTCCAAACTTGTTGCAGTCCGCCCTCATCATTCTTCCTTCAGCCAAGATGCGGCTGACACTCATGTTTGTGTGGAAGCAGAATAATAATCAAATAATAAGAAGAAGCTGCTGCATATGTCTCTATGCTTGCATCCAAAGCCTTGAGTGAAGGCGTATCATGAAGGGGAGAAGTTGCCAGGTTCCATATTTCATAAACTGTTTCTGTTGGGACTCAACTGGATGGCGTAATGCCCAAAGCTTCTGACCACAGATGTGCTTAATGCCACAATTTCTGCCATGCAGTGAGAGGCGTTTTAGTACCAAATGTTTCCCTCCTACATGCACTCTGGACTGGAAACACTGACAGCTACTTTTTAGGATCTGATTGAATGTGACTTTGTAAAGAGCCTTGAGATGACGTGTTGTGAACTGGCGCTATAGAAATAAAATCTAATTGAAGTGAAAACATTTTAGTGTGGTTATTGTGGAGCATTACCTGATCCCTGCTTGTTCCACAGGCTAAAAAACATTCTTTGGGGATTTAACAGGACATGAAGTTTCTTTTTCTTTGTCTCTATGTAACTATAAATGTCATCAAATAGTCGGCTTTTATCACTTCCATGCGTTTCATATTCCACATGACATAAATGTCTTAATGTGGGCGTGGCCAGCAGATTTTGTAGCATCTCCCTAAACAGAGCTTAGACACTGAAACAAGGTTTACCACTTTGCAATATACTCTAGTTGCATATTCTATATATTAGCTCTACATGGCAATATTTAGCCCTAAAATCCCTGCCTGGTCCTACCTGATGCCGTCAGTATTTGTTCACCCAGAGCAACTCTTTCCTTTTCCATGTTCTTTTTGATGTAGAAAAGCTGATGGCTGGAATATTTGGAAAAGCTTTCCTCACTTCCCTTGTGATCTTAAAAAAGGCAGAATATTAATTTTGTAATATTTGTAATATTCAATAGTTTGTTTCTGTTGTAGTTCCATATTTCTGCCAGCAGGGAGCGTATTCACAACTACAAGCTCTACGCGCTTCTTCTTTTGTCTTTTTTCTCTTTTCGCTGATGCCGTTACTGCAGTTTGGAGAGAGTTAGAACAGGAGGCGTCAATATAACTAGTTACTAAGTAAATACTGATTAAAACTGTGTTATATCTTGAGTTATTGATCTTAGGAGATTATCTGCACCTGCCAGGAGGGTTTCTGGTTGCGGGACATCACCGTGTTGTTGTGTTTTGTCGAGTGAAAACTGCGGTGAGTAATGATGATTAGCGCTTAGCATAGCATGCTAACTACTGCTGATTCTGGCTGATTGCTCACTGATTACATGGAGAAAGTATCTTTGTTATATTGTTATGCTTGGAGACGATGTTTAAAACCAGCTGGATATAGATGAAGGTATATAAGTGAATTGAGGATGTAAAAAATTGTGTTTTGTGTAAATTATCTGTGTTAATTGAGCTATTGCTGCATGTGATTTGTACTATTACTATAAGCCAACTAATGCTATATAGTTAAGCGAGCTGGTTTTATGAGCTAAAACAAGCAACAGTGTGCTTTTGAGTTATTGAGAGACAGTAATTTAATGAATGATTAACAAACATGATTGAAATGTGATTTAAAATAATTCATATACACCATTGTGTGTGTGTGGGCTGTTTAAAAATTAATTTTATAGCTCTATGTGATACTTTGTCAATTTGAATTGTTCACGTTCATTGATTTAAGATTAAAAAGAGTATAAATACTGAACAGTTGATTTGGGTAAATGTATAAAAAGAGAAAGAGATTAATGTAAAAGCTGCTGCTCTATGCAGGTTGTTTTTTTTTGTATGAGTCGGTTTTGATCACTGATCTCTATTATACACTGGAGTGCTAATAGCCGCTGTTAGAACGAGTCACTGTGAAGCCACCGGCCGCCATATTGGTACTCCCTATTTTCCTCCAGTAACTAGGGAATATGTGCGCTACAGCATCGAATAACGAGGATTTTCTCGTGTTCAGGGGGGCTTAAAACTTTTAAAATGTCAAATGCCATATACTTTTATGTTATGTTCTAAAACTATCAAGTACTGAGAAAGTCATCAATAAATGTCACTACACTGAAAAATAAAATCAAATGTTACTGTGTGTAGTTTAGTAGCCTCGTGAGACCATCCTGATCTGGCTACTCTCCGTTAAAGAAAATTTGGAGCCGTTCACCAAACGAACGTCCAATCAGCGTTGGCTTTGAGGCGGGTTGAGGTGTGACGCAACGGGAAGCGCGTCAGTTCAGTCTAAAGAACATGGCGGCTTCAGCCGATGAAACTAGCGTTAGCGTGGCTATCGAGCAAGTTTAATCGGAATTACAGAGTATTTCTTTGCTGAGCTAACGTCCCTTTACCTGCAGCAGCAAGAGTAGCTTGGCTTGTGGTTGTGTTTTCGTCGTCGCTCTGTTACGAGCGACGACGAATCTGATTGGTTCATTTGGCCCGTCTATCACCAACATAAGCCAATCAGCTAACCAGTATTTTCGCCCCTTCCCAAAATTACTTCAACGGAAGGTTTCCAGATGGATATGCGGAGCAAATCTATCTGGCGGAGTCAGGTAAGTACTTTAGTGCTAAAAATCAAATTTCTTAATGGAACAAGTTTAGTTTTAATAAAAGCTACATTATTAAATGTGTTTATGGGGATTATCTGTATTTATGGGGCTGCAGGTTCTGGTCCTGCTGGGCTCCAAGTCTGAGCTTCTGCTGCAGCCACAGCATCTTCTCCATCCGCATCCTGAGAGTGGAGGACGGCGAGCCGCCACCAGTCCACGCCGTCAGCGCGTGAGTAGCCGGCGCCACCTCAGCGTCTCTGAGCGTCTGCTGTGCTAACGGTGTTAACGTCCCGCAGGTTGTGTCTGTGCGACCTGGCAGGCTCTGAGCGCAGCTCCAGGACCCAGAACAAAGGAGAGGACCTGAAGGAGGCTGGAAACATCAACGCCTCGCTGCTCATTCTGGGCAAATGCATCAAGGCTCTGCAGCACAACCAGCACACCAGGTAGGACCTTCATGGTTCTGGGAACCAGTTCTGGTCCTGGAGCGTCCTGAGTGACCCGCTGTCTGCTGCCTCCAGGCTCCTGCAGCACGTCCCATTAAGGGAGAGCAAGCTGACCCACTACCTGCAGGGCTTCTTCTGCAGCAGCAGCAAGGCCTGCATGGTGGTCAACGTCAGCCAGTGTGCCTCCATGTACGACGAGACCCTCAACGTCCTCAAGTTGTTGAGCCTTAAGTTCTGATATCCAGTTAGAGCATCAGTTCACTCCCAAACATTTAGCACTGCTGTCTTTGTAAAATGAACTGAGCAGCAATCTAATCACAACGGGGAAGCAGCCATTATGTTTTTGACTCAGACGATTCATCAGCCTACCTTCCCTAAGATCACCGCTGCATGACTGAAGAACTTCCCCTGGAGCCGCAGCACCAGAGCGCTCTGAGGTCTCGGTAGAGCCGCTTGATGTAGTCAGGATCCAGCAGAGTGAACGCTGGACTTGCTTTGGCTTGAACGGACATCAGCCTCCATGAATACCAGGTCATCCATGTTGCTGTTCATTAACACCGTGCTAACTTTTCCACTGTGGAGGCTCGCCTTGGTACATTCACATAGCAGAGCCGTCCGCACCAAGTGACGACCCAAGATGGTTTAAAATGTCCTGGTAAGTTCTAAGAGGCCACTTCTTCATGTCATCCTCTCAGTCATGAATAGTTTAAGGCTGCGGCGCTGACCTGCCACTTCCATCGCTCTGCAATTATGGGAAATGTTGCTGCAACAGTTTATCATTTCAGTCAAGCTGATGTTATTTGGCCGAGGGAAGCGCTGAAACGGAAGTGGAGAACAAAAAAACAGAAGTTGGACCCAGAGTTACTTCAGCGTTCAAAAATAAGGTGGATAGAACAGAGAAAAATGTGAAAGGTAGTTTGTTGGCTTTGTTTCAGGTGGAGGTTCTGATCTCCAGGCTCCTCCCCGTCGTTCCTCCTGCTTCCTGCAGCAGGAAGACGCTGCAGAGCAGCAGCAGCTCCCTGACCGGCTGGGAAGCCAGTCTGGAAGACCTTCAGGTGGGAAGGAGTCGCCTTTAGCCGTGTAGCTGCTGACGTCTCAGTCATCCCTGATATCTAAAACATCCGTCCAGCAGGGTGAAGACCAAGACTCCAGTCTGATGGAGGACAGCATGGAGGAGACGGCTGACAAGGTGAAGAAGTCGTCATTAATAAGAGGCTTCACCAGGTCAGTGGTTTTAGCTGCTCCACATTTCTCCTGACATGAATCCACCTGCTGGGTTTCCTGCTGGAGGCGGCGCCACGTTTACCTTCATTCTGACGTCAGAACCGCAGCTTCGTCCCTCCTCCTCTTCATCAGCTGCTGCTGCAGATTTCTGCAGGAAACCAAGCAGCTTGTGGTAGAGTCTGCATGTCCAGATCCCAGCCTCTGATATCGTATTTACTTAATAATGATGAGAATAATAATAAATAAAAACGAGAACAAATCGTATTTAAACTCCATCCCAGTTTTCTCTGGCGATGGATTAAAGCTCCAAATGCAGCTTTGATGTTTGATTCTGTTGCTGCTCGGTTGGAGAAAACAGGAAGAACGATCGTTTTAGTTTAAAATCAAGTTTGACTGTCAAAATAATTTCTTGTTTAAAGGAAGCGGTCCGATAAAAGTCCGTCTCTAGTTCCTAGGCTGGGCTTTTCCTGCTGGACCCGATGGATGGAAAGAGTTTTTGGACCCGACCTTGAACCTTGACCTTTGGCCTCAGACTTCCCTGACCTGATGAGACCGTCAGAGAGCAGTTCTGATTGTCAGTGAAGCTCTGTGAACATATTGACTTGATCTACTTTCGTCCTCTTTCTATTAAATACTGACGTAAATCTATCTGCAGCCAGTTGAGTTTCATCTTTTTCTGCCGGATTTGATCCACCAGACAAACTGTTTCTGTCTCCTGATTTATGGACTGATAGAAAGAAGCTATTTAGTGCCTGACATCACAGCATTGTGAAATGACACAACTTGTTTCTTAGGTAGAACTTTTGCTCACTAACCAGAAGCTTCTAGTAACTCTGGTTGACATTGACAAATGTCACAATGCTCCTGTATTTGTCAGAATTCACCTGTAAAAAAAAATACCAGTTAGAATGTAACAATTGTCATTTCTGACTTAAAAGGACAAAAATATCCATGGACAACACATACTAAATTACATGTTCAAATATATATATATTGAAATTAAACATATCTTAAATAATGACATCAACAGATATTTAAAAAATCAAACCCATACTAGAGTCTTTCTCTAATGTCTTGCTAATAGATGCATATTTCTTTCAATGTCGACCAAGCAGACGAATCACCATGGAATAGTTTCAACAGTGAACTTTACCCATCATCACCTGTGGGTGGAGCTAATGAGGTTCTTAAATTTATCTTTAGAACGCTGTCCACACCTAGTTTCTTTCACCAACCAGTACCTCAATAACTTCTTTGGATCAATGGTCAGTGAATTACAGAGCCGGTCCAGCTTTGTCCACCGGTCCAGAAAACCACCTTCAGAGTCCCTCAGCAGCTTTTCTCCCACAGTCTGACCTGATGGGTCCCAAACGGTCCTCCAGATCCAGAACCATGTTAGCGATCCTGATGACTAACAGGACGAGGCGCTGCTGGACGTCCACCTGCTGGAGGATCTCTGCAGCAGAGCGCAGGCCGTCGTCCTGAGGCATCCTGATCAGGAACAGAGGATGAATGCAGGAGAGACGAGCGGAACCACAGGATGAGGAAGATGAGGGAGAGGAAGGGTGGCGGTGAAAGTGGGCCTCATCCATGTGGGAGCTCAGGAAGTCTTTGAGAACGGTGGTGAAGCAGGAAGTGCTGATGTGTGGTGTGAATGATGGAGAGGCGGCCATGATGCAGTTTTAGCATCACTTCCCTCACATCTGGGCCCTTTGTGCCGTCTGAGCTGCTCTGCCTTCCTCTTCACCATCTGCATCCATTACTAACCTCCTCCAGACTAAACGCTGAGGTCCATGAACCACCCAGACGGGTCAGCAGGGTCTCACTCGTCCAGCCGGGTCCGCTTTCAGACGTTTAAAGGTTTTAGTTCAGGTTTCATGTCGTCTCTCTGGGTTTTAAAGTCCGTCACAGGATGCTGAGTTACAGAAGCGCCTAATTCCCACAAATGGAATAAACTAATTGATCTTAACCCCAGTTTAACTTTGCTGCAGCAACACGGTTCACAGATTGTCTGAAATCGTCAGTAAAGAGAAGACGAAGCTCAGCTCTGGTTCCTAAATCTGCGTCTGAAGGAACAGTTGGGGACCAAAGTGCTTTGGACCGTTTACAGCACCGAGACGGTAGAAAGCTAAAAACAGAGCCGGTGTCAGCTGCTGAGCACGGTGGAGGACGGGTCATGGTTGGGCCTGTTTAGCTGCCTCAGGACCCGGGTCACTGAGCAGAACCAGATCTGAGTCCGTCTGTCTGAAGCTCGGTCCAGAATCACGTTGGTGGAGCCAGACGTTTATTTCAGGGGTGGGTCGGTTTTATTAGAAGGTCCGTTTACTAATGAAGGAAAATATTCTGTTCCTGTAACCTGGTACCTAAACACTGCAAAAAGGAACAAAAAGTAAAATGAGTTTATTTCTCCTTGATCTGAGCAGCTAAATAATCTGATCTGCAAATGGAATCAGAATTTTAACCCCTAAACTAAGATATTCAGATTTACTGCAGTAGAAATAAGACGATGGAGATGAGTTGGATTCTAAGTTCTGCTGAACTTGGATGGGACCAGTGGTTGTCTGGGCTTCTGTTGCCTTTCTGGTACCAGTCTGCCGGTTCTCCTCTGATATCGAGACAGTTTCAGTCACAAACTCTCCTCAGAAGTTTGTCTCTCAGTGCCTGAATATTCTGGGTCGGTGCTGTTCTGTTGGTTCTACTGCAGCGCTGACCCGCTGTTCCTATTACAGCTTTGTTGTTCTGGCTAAAAGCAGCATTAGAGAAACTCTCTGCTTTTCCAGATTTGAACCTGCAGCTGTTTAAGTTGGTTCTGATGGTTCACCTGGACCCAAACCTGGAACCCTGCAGCTTTAGGTACCGGTTCTGGTTCCATTAGGTCCAGTCACACTAGAAAACAGGAAACGGGTCACACACAAACACCAGCATAGATGGTAAAGCTCCATCTCCTCATCTGGACAGAACCGTGTCCAGTGAAGCCGTTCATCTGGAGCGACCCTGAGATGGAAGCGGGCCTCGCCTTTATCTGGGCCGGCAGTCAGAACCCATCTGTTCCTCAGAACCTCTGGTTCTGAAGTCCATTCTCACTGTTATGGTTTCATTTCCTTCCAGACCGTCAGATTCAGGCCGGGTTTATCTGGACCTCTGGGTGCGTTTGGAGCGGCTCTGGTACCAGGACGGCCTCGGTGGCCTCTCAGCCTGAGGAGGAAACAAACAGTTCTGGTTCTGGTCGGAGAAAAACATGCAGCCGGTGCTGAGAGGTGCTCCACGGTGGAATTATGATCCGGTTATTCCTGACATGTTTCAACAAGCCGGGTCAGACGGGCCTGCAGAACATCAGCAACATGTCAGAGTTCCTGCCTCTCCACAGGTTCCCTGCATGAGACAGAGACTCCTCCATCCATCCAGACTGCTCAGCTCTGCAGGGAACCGGACCCAGAGGGTGCGATCTGGACCGGGTCAGACCGGGTCAGAACATGGTGTGTGTGTCTGATGGAGCCATCACAGCTAAATGCTTTAGTGATCAAACACCAGCGTGGCTCCTAATGAGGCCCGGCTTCAGGCGACGATGTGTGATTGGGTTATTGATGCCGTGTCAGCTGGTACCAAAAGTTCTGATCCGCTCCAACAGGCCCGTAGGAGCTGCTTTAGATCATCAGAGGGTTGAGAATCAGCTGCTGGCGGCTCGCAGCTACAGGAAACGCTGAGATGCATAAAAAGGGTCTGAATGCAGCGTTTAGCAGCGAGCAGGACCGGCCCGGTTCGGTCCAGATACACACCAGGGATGGAGGCCTAGACGATTCGGACCTGGACCTGCAGCAGATGGTGGCAGTCAGGACGGTGACTGAAGGTTTTAAATGATTTACTGCAGACGTGATGAATGTTTTCCACGTAAAACGTTCAGGACTGAGGTTCCTTCAGGAGAACCGTTGGTCCGGACCGTCTAATGGTCCAGAAGTCAGAACTTTTTTTCTCCTGATAAACCATTATTGTCATGATTTTCATTCAGACTGCAGGTAATTCCTCAGAAAAAGCCTCATCAGCAGCTTTAATCTGACTGCAGCTTCCTGTCAGCGGTTATCAGCACTAAATGGACTTCTCCCCAGGACCCGTCAGGTTCTGATGGGTCCGAGCTGCAGGTGGATGAATTCAGCCAAACTGGATCTGCTTCAGCATTTAGAGCAGGGGGGTCCAAAGGGTGGCCCGGGGGCCATTTCTGGCCCCTGGACTGATTTTGTGTGGCCCATAACTGAAACTATTATTTGACGCAGCAGCACATCTGAATGATGGAGACTTTTTTTTTCTGATGCAGGGTTTCCGCGGGGCATTAAGTCATTAAATGAATTTTTTTAAAATTAAGGCTTTAATTAGCATTAAAAGTAATTAAATGTGATTATTGGTGGCATTATTTTTTTTTCTAAAAAAATACGGTCATAAAAACAGTTTTGTCAGATATATTATCAGATATAACTGATTCCGCAGGTTTGCACTGAACTGCTTCCGGTTGATCGTAAAGCCGTATGTTTTTACAATGTTCGGAGCTCGAGCCGGAGGAAGAGCTAGAGAATGGGGAAAATGCAAATTTCTTTTATATTTTTTATTTAGAAAGACAGATATCCATCACATTTAGTAATTTTGGCTTTACCCATTTAAGATTGTATCTGAGGATATAAACATAAAGTCCAAGTGATTTTATCCATGTTGCCTTTCTGGTATTTTTACAGAATTTCCCTAACTTAGTTATAAACAATAACAAAAATGAGCAGAATCGAACAATAATGGGAATTACACCACCTCAAGTAATGATAAGTACAAAGACATAAGGGGGTAAGACACATATTTCACAAGAACAATCAAGTGAAGTCGGATCTAATTGGTTTTACATACTCAGTCCATTTGGTCCAGATCTTATAAAATGTTCCTAGTTCAATTTGGAGGGAATAAGAGATCCTTTCCATAACATAAATCTGGAAAACAATTTCAATCCATTCGTTGATAGTGGGTGGATCTGGTTTCAGCCATTTCCTTGTGATGGCCTTCTTACTGGCTGCCAGTAGTATAGCCAGCAGTTTTTTTGTCTTTAGTGGTCCATGTGTCCAATTGTAAGTTGCCCAGATACAACGTTTCACATTTGAATGGAATGCTTACATTGAATATATTTTCAATATGTTTGTGGAACTCTTCCCAATATGGTTTTATGACCTGACAGTCCCAAAACACATGGAAGTGGTCGGCTCCTTTAGACCCACAGAGTCTCCAGCAGGCATCCCCGTTGTTTTTCTATCGTCTCTGAATGGGTGTAACAAAAAAACGTACGATGTTTTTCCAGCAGAACTCCCGCCATGTGTTTGATCTGGTCGAGACCCACTGCAATCGACATATTTCCTCCCAGCCTTCTTGTGAGATTATAATCTTCATTTCTTTTTTCCATTTCTTCTTTATGTATTCTGTATTCCCATGTTTAGACAACTGTATGGCATTATATAATTTGGAGATAATTTTGCTATCTGATCTGGGTTTAATTTGCGACAAAAATACCCCCATGAAACTTCACTAATTTTTTCTCAATACCTCTTTAAAATTCCTATTAAAATAATGTCTCACCTGCAGTTACCTAAAGAAATCATTCATGATGATCATGATTTTTCTTTAAGGTTTCAAAACTTTGAAATATCCCTTTGTGGACAAATGAATGATAGGAAGTTAATCCTTTTGAGATCCATAATTTGAATCTGTTATCAATTTTATTTGGTGCAAAATCTGAGTCATAAGCACACCACCTCATGATTTTAGACGTATCTCCTACTCCGCAAGTTTTAGCCAATTCCTGCCAAGACATGAAAAAGCTACCTGTGATGGAGTTCTCTGGGATCTGCTGTTCTTCCCATAATTTTTAATCACTAAGTAGGGCTGTTATGGGGATTCCTTTTATTGTCGTGCCTTCTATTTCCTTCCAGGCTGCGGTGTATGATGGTGAACAGAGGCAGACTAAGGGTCTCAGCTGGGCTGCATGATAGTATTCCTGTAAACAGGGAAGGCCCATTCCACCCTTTTCTTTTTTTAGTTGCAAAGTTCTAAACTTAATTCTGGCCTTTTTACCCTGCCACAAATACCTCGTTATTAATCTATCCCATTCTAAGAACTGTTTAGGTGGGATTTTGACTGGTAGACATTGAAATAAGTAAAGCAACTGTGGAAGAATGTTCATCCTGATGGATTCTATGCGGGAGTTTAAACTTAAAAAAGGAATAACATTCCATCTATGTAAGTCAGATTTAATTTTCAAATTTAGTGGGCCATAATTTATATCAAACAGTTTTGAGAGATCCCTCGGTAGTGTAACACCTAAATATTTGATAGACGCAGCTTCCCAATTCCAGTTGTACATAGTTTTAATTGATGACGGTGGATCGTAGTTAAATGTTAGTACTTGAGTTTTATCTATATTAATTTTGTAACCAGAGATGAAACTAAACTCCTCGAGCAACTTCATCAGTTTTGGGATTGTCTGTGTGGGCTGTGTTATATTTATCAGTAAATCGTCAGCGAACAAGGACAGTTTTTGCTCCCCAGTTGTCATTGTAACCCCCTTTATATCCAGTCTCTGCCTGATCAGTTGGCTCATAGGCTCAATAAACAAGGCAAAGAGAAGCGGCGACGCACAACACCCCTGTCTCGTTCCCTTTCCAAAGTAAATGAATTTGTCAAATATCCATTAATTTTAATTCTGGCCGTTGGTTTAGTATATAACAATTTAAATGTGTCAATTATCATTGTATGGAATCCAAATTTTGAGAGTACTTTATATAAAAAAGACCACCGAGTCGAATGCTTTCTCTGCATCTAAACTTAATAACAACGTCTCTAGTTTTCGTTGTGTGACTTCACTCATAATGTGTAATGTTTTCCTAATGTTATCTTGGGTCTGTCTTTGTTTAACAAAGCCAGTCTGGTCTTTATGTATTAAAGCTGGTAATATACCTTCTATTCTTTTTGATAAGATGGAGGTGAAAAGTTTATAATCATTGTTCAGAAGGCTTACAGGACGATAACTCCCGCATTCCAATTTGTCTTTCCCTTCCTTCGGTATGATTGAAATCACTGCCTCTCGCCATGAGGGGGGGATGTTTTTATTTTCTAAAACCCAGTTAAACGTTTTCTCTAATGTTGGAATTAATTGGTCTTGCATAATTTTGTACCATTCTGTAGTGAATCCATCTGTGTCAGGACCCTGCGGGAAGCGTCGTGCAGTTTTCTGCCGGCCCCGCATGATCTGCTTTCCCCACAGGTGGCTGGAGTTGACAGGTGGGCGTGGTACACACCTGCGGCTCGTTCAGCAGCGCGGAGCTGGACTATAAAGACAGCACTTGGACTGCTGGACGATGCCAGAGTGTAGCCAAGTGTTGGTATGCTTAAGAGGCCCTTGTTGCATGACAACGTTCCTTTTCTGAGTTTTAACAAATATTTCCTGCGTCTCAGGTCACCCCTTCGTCCCGAGTGTTCCTCGCTCCTCCGTGAGCTCTGTCTCCGGTGCCCATTCGGCTCCAACGAATCAATCCGTGGACAACTACGAAACCGCTCTGGTTACTCCAGCTCTCCTCAAACCACCCATCCATTCACCTGCTGCTCGGGCCCCGCACGGATTCCTCCTGACCGCCCGCCTGTCTCTCCACCACCATCTGCCATCTCGGAGGGTCGCAGATCGGGTCCGTCTCTCCGCTTCACTCCCCCCGGCTAGATCGCGGCGCTCGGCGGTAAGCGGAAACTAAGTAACACCATTCCCGTTGCTCCGTGAGCTGATCTAACTTTCTCCTTTGTCCGCAGACCGCCCGAGCCCGGCTGTACTTTCTTTCCCTGGCTGCGAGAACCCTAAATCGCTTGAGATCGGCTAGTGCTCCCCTGCTTTAAATAAATATCTGAAAATGCTCTGCGCCTCTCGAGTATATTCTGCATGTGGGTTAGACACGTCAAAACCATGACAATCTGTCCCCGGAGACTTTCCCTTTTTGGTTCTTTTGATTGCCGATTGAATTTCCTCCTTTGTAATTTTGGATGTTAATTTCT
The DNA here is from genome assembly GCF_011125445.2 of Fundulus heteroclitus. Lineage (NCBI taxonomy): Eukaryota > Metazoa > Chordata > Actinopteri > Cyprinodontiformes > Fundulidae > Fundulus > Fundulus heteroclitus. The sequence continues at coordinate 296,786 of NW_023396524.1, forward strand.
TATTTTGTTCATCAGTGATCGTTGGGAGATAAATTTTTTCCAGATAGGCATCAATCTGGTTGTCGTTGCTTGTCTGTGGTTGGGTGTATAATGTTTTATAGTATTTTTGAAAGCAGTTTTTGATCTCATCTGGATTTGTTTCTATTTCTTTTGTTGCATTATTTCTTATTTTGTGTATAGTTCTGTTGGCTTGTTGTTTTCTTAACCTATATGAAAGAAGTCTCAGGGATTTTTCACTTGCCTCATAATATTGCTGTTTTATAAAGGTAAGGGTTTTTTTTGGATTTCCTGGGTATTTATTTCTTCCATTTCTTTTTTTAGTTTTATAATGTTATGTTTGGTTTTGTCATCTTTGGGAGACTTCGCATGTTCTCTCTGTAATCTTTTCACTTCCTCTTCTAATCCCTGAAGTTTTTTTTTCTCTGATTCTCTTCTCATATGAGGTTATGGATATAATTTTACCTCTAATCACTGCTTTTAATGCATCCCAGATTATAGGAGGAGTCACATCCTCATTATCGTTATTTTCTAAATATAAGATAATTTCACGTTTCAGTTTATCTTTAATTTCCGGTTTGTTCAAAATGTTTGAATTCAGTCTCCACAAAGTGGACCTTCTCTTATTATTCAGATAGATTGAGATATATATGGGCCCATGATCTGAGAGAGTATTAGGTCCTATTTCACAGCTGTCAACCCTTAAAAGATCTCCCTTGAACATAAAGAAGTAATCTATGCGGGAGTAGACGTGAGCATGTGAGTAATGTGAATAATCTCGGCTATTTGGGTTTCTTTCTCTCCAGAGGTCCACAAGCCCCACCTCACTCATCCAGGTATTTAATCTTTTGCTAATGTTTTTTGCGTCCTGTTTCCCGTTTGATGAATCGATTTTTGGGTTTAATCGGACAATAAAATCTCCGCCACATATCAAAATCCCTTGGCTTTTTGTTGTCATTATATCGACTATTTGTTTATAAAGAGACCAATCACTTCCAGGAGGGATATACACATTAAGAAGAGTTGTCACAGTTCCTTCTATTTTTCCTGTAACCATTACAAATCTTCCTTCATTATCGTTGTATTCTGAAATGTGCTCATAATTAACCGCTTTGGATATGAGGGTCGCCACCCCTCTCCGCCTCCCTGATCCATGTGAAGAGAAGTAAACATGTTTAAATCCTCGTTTATTTAGTTTAACGTGTTCTGAGTCATTGAGGTGTGTCTCTTGCAAAAAAGCAACTTGTATTTTATCTTTCTTTAATTTTGATAGGATTCTTTCCCTCTTAACTTGATTGAGTACTCCATTTATATTAAATGATGCTATTTTCAAAGATCCGTTTTGCATCTATGTGATTTCCCCCCCCTTCATCTCACTCAGATACGGTGTATTTTCCCCTCCCCGCGAGAACCAGCATGGAACTAACAATTAACACAATACACATAAAACTGAACACAAAATGTCCGTGTAACTTCCTAGGTAGGGGTCTATTAACCTGACCCTGTTGATTCCCCACAAGGGGTTCGAAGGGAAAATCCCCCCTCCTCGGACAGGAGGGAGGGGCCCTTACGTGCCACAGTCGCGTGTTGGGGAGAACATAAAAAGTCCCGATCAAACCGAAGTATTCTATAATTAATTTCTACCACTAGATGCAGATTTGGTTGTAGAAGTTTCACAATTCCTCCCGCCGTCTTTGGTCCGGGGAAGATCCGCTAGTTTCCGGAGGGGGCCGCAGGTGTTCTTCTGAAGGCTCGCAGCTTCTCCTTGTAGCCGGGACACCAGCCGGCTTTGAGCACGCCTTTCGTCGCTCGTCGGTCCACTCTTGTCCAGGACAGTTGCTGCACCTTTTCCATGAGCTTCTCCGGAGGTTTGATGGTTGACACGGCAAAGCCTCGTCTCTGCAGATCCCCTGATGCCTCCTCTACCGTATCGTAGGTTTTGGTTCCTTCTTCGTATCTAACGCGCAGCTTCGCGGGGAATAGTGTCTGGAAGTGGATGTTATTTTCCTTCAATACTTTGCGTATCTCTGTATATTCTCTTCGTCTTTTAAGTATGAGAGGTGGATAGTCGTGGTCCAGGTTTATGGGATTTTCTTGCCATATAAACCCCTTCATCTGCCAGGCTTTGCGGAGTATCATCTCTTTGGTTCTGAAGCTTAAGAACTTGATTATGATGGAGCGCGGTGGCGCGTCGGCTGGTGGCTGCGGTCCCACTGACCGATGAGCTCGTTCAATGTGGAGTTCAGGAGTGTCTTCATTTAACTCAAGACCTTGACGGAGTAGGGTTTCGACAAATGAGATCATGGTCGATTCTTTCTCGGATCCCTCCGGTACCCCATACATCCTTATGTTCTCACGTCTGGATCGACTCTCCAGGTCCGTCACTTTGTTTTCCAGCTTAGCGTGTAGTTTAGCATAGCTGTGATGACCTCCTCCGTGTTTAGGATCCTTTCTTCTGCCTTCTCCATACGTCCCTCCACCTCCTCCATCCTTGTGTTTATCTTGGTGATTTCTTCTTTTATCGTCTCGAATTGTTCTTTATTTTCTTGGTGAAACCCTTTAAGTTCTCGCAGGATTAGCTCAGTGGCGGCCATTTTTAGACGCTGATCCTCGTGGCTTGTTAGCTTCGACCCGTTAGCTGCTAGTTGTTGCTGCGTCTCTTCTCCCTTACCCTCCTGATTGCAGTCGGCGTTTATGTCTCAAAACAGTGGTATGGTCTTGTCCCCTTTCTAAGTTATTATATTGGTATATTTACTTGGGTTCTATGGGGGGAATTTCTTTAATTGCTCCGGTTCGATCAGGAGCTCGCTCTCTATGCGGCCATTGTGGTGATCCGGAAGTCCGAAAATGTCAGGAAAATGGAAATTTCAACAAAAGTGGATGGAAAACAAGGAATTCGGGACATGGCTGCAGCCTGTCAACGGTAAGGATGACAAAGGATTTTGCCATGTTTGTTAAAAAAATTAAGCTTTGCACAATGGGTGTCAATGTTTTACGATCCCACATAAAGTCGGACAGTGTAGTCCAGGGTGTACGAGGGTATACGGCGTATAGCCACTTATTTTTCAGTCAGCGCTATGTATGCCCACTTCTGGAGCGATATTTGTGTCTTTTGTTTGAGCGCGCAGTGAGACAGGTATTCAGCGTTTAATCATCATGTGCGCGCTCAACTCTGATAAACTCTTCTCAAACCACTGTTCGCTCGCGCTCGGTTCCTT